>NW_022107432.1:3115517-3198189 GCF_000313985.2 Echinops telfairi | reverse complement strand
TATAAACTATCAAGGGCTCATGAGGGAGGGGGGAGCGGGGAGGGAGGGGAAAAATGAGGACCTAATGTCGGGGGTTTAAGTGGAGAGAAAATATTGTGAGAATGATGTGCAAATGCGCTTTACACAATTGATTTGTGTATGGATTGCGATAATAGTTGTATGAGCCCCTAATAAAATGTTAAAAAAAAAAGACAACTACAAAACACTTCTGGGAGAAATTTAAATTTATCAAAATGAATTAGGAATTTAAAAACAACAGGTTCCCTCATGAATTGACATATTAACAATATTTAGTTCTCCAACCAAGGATTGAGCTTTCCAAAAACCATGCTTTTTCCCTCCAACTAGAAAGAATATTTCTTAGATTCTATTACTCTTAATACTGCCCCACAACAAATAGCCTAACTTTAACACTTAGGACAATGTATTGAGGGACACAAACAAATCTACAAATATCATATGTGACAAACTTTTGGTTGTCTATACTACCTAAAATATTTATTTTTTAATTTTAACATAAGTGTGTATAAATATTTATTTATTAAATGCAGGCTTATTAAATTAACAAAAATAAAGCAGTCATTGCAACTCATGCAGTTTTCCTATTCCCTAAGTTCATTTCTGTATTCATTTGCATTCATTTGACTCATGTTTTTGTGAATATATGTATATGTATGTATATACATACATATGTATATAAATATATATAGTCCCAACTGTTTTATTGACATCTACATCAATCGCATCAGAAAGAGTTATACAATCATTACCACAATCAGATTTAGAACAGTTTCTGTATTCTGGTACAGATCACTATTAGCTCTGCATTTGGAGTTAAAAAAAATAGTGAAGGTGAAATAAACATAAAAAGGCTTCAGCTCCTGGTGAAACCAGTCTAGGAGCCCTACTGGGTAGTGGGTAAGCATGGGGCTCTGATCCGCAATGCTAGCAGTTCAAAACCACCGAAGAGCTCTGCGGGAGAAAGAACAGTTACAATCTCCACCCTGTCCTACAGTGTCACTATGATTCGGCATGGACTCAAGGGCATGAGTTTGCTTTTCCGTAATCCCCAATGATCGTGGACCAGGCATGTGACAAGTCTTGTTTTTATGCAGAATACATTGGAAAATGAAAGTTTAATACTTGAGATTGTTTTCATAGCATTATGGGTGGTTTTGACCTAAACTGTACACAAATACTTATTGTATCTAACGTATTTACAATTCTGGGGACATACTTTACAACATGTTTTCATTATTATAAGATAAGAATACTAATTATGTAAATTTTATTCAATACACATACAATTCTGAAGTTTTGCCTAATCATACATGCATTCATTTATTTAATAATGTGCCATGCATTGCTCTTATTTATTAGCATACATCAGCAAACCCTGGAGAAAAAGTAGTATTCTTTCATAGACCTTTTCTGAGGTAGTTTAGATAACACAGCTCTTCAAAATCAGTAGTACATATTTACAAAGTTACCTCTATTCCTTATGGTAAAAGAAAAACAGAAAAGATATTTTAAAATTGTCACCGAGGACTCAAAAAATAGGCATGCCCATGATTTCTTATTTAGATTATTTTAGAAGTTGAGATTCAGATAATTTTGCTCTTAGAAATTATTTTTTTCAGATTTATGTTTTATACATGTGGTGACATGTGAGTGAAAGACAGATATGGCTTCAGTCCTTACGTGACTTATGGTTTACAAGATATGGCTGATGAAACATGCAATTACAGAATAGCTTAATGAGTGATGTGATGATTGAAATTGTTCACAGGTGTATTTTCCATGAAGTTGTATATTTTCAGTAAATATTTGGTGGTTAGGTGTTAGAGAAGAGCAAATGTTAAACACCATAACAGGAAGATCTAGGAGTAAAATTTTATCTAAAACAGGACAGTGGGAAAATGATGACATTGGTCAGGGTTTTCCACACTATTAGAATATCAGCAACATCATAAGAAACCAAAAATAATTTGCCACAATTGGATCTCTATGCTAATTCATTTACATAAAAACAATTAAATTATCTTAAAACGTTTTATTTCCTGGCTGTTTGAAAGATATGCAATGGTAGATTATAGTAGAAACTTCATGGATATTTTGATAAACCAAAGAATGTAATTATTTAAATTTTATTGCTATCATAATAACTATCAAATTTTAGAACAATAGAACATAATAGAAGGATAGAGTCTCTATTTCTTGAGTTGATCTACATTTTGACCAGCAGGAGAAAGAACAAAATGCTGGCAAAAAACACTGTAAATGAAGTACTACTGATCATTTTTAAAGTATGTTTATGTTGTTAGGTATATAGACATCATGCTCAGCTAAAATTTTATTGTATTTAATACATATTACACCACACAAGATATAAAATAAAATATGAGTCATGATGATAGAAAAGATATTACTGATTTACTATAATGAAAAATAATTGGATTCCCAATGTACAGGTCAAATCATTTTATAGTCATTATATTTGTACACAAGAGAAAGGATAAATATTTGTACCCTCAGAGATGATTTCACTAAAGTAAAAATAAATATGTATATATAAGAAAAAATATTTTCATCAAGAGTATAGAACATTGTAATGAACATGACAGATTTTTAAACTTCAAGTAATTTATAAAATATATGTTAAGCAATTTCAAGATCACTAACTTACTATTTTTCATATTTTTATTGACATTTTTGAATAATTGAAATATATTTGTCATAAGTTGAGATTGTGTCAACTAAACACTCTGGGCTAGGGGTAGAGTGAAACCTGTCAGTCATGTGGTAGCTTGATACCACCTGCTTGGAGGTGTGGTCTTTTGTATAAGAGTGACAGATTCTGAGAACTGTCCTCTCTCTAACCTGATGCCTTCCTACCTGATGAAACTCTGCTTTCCTCACGCGGTGTTCCTGTGTGGGCCATGCTACCCTCAAAGCTGTCAGCATCCTGCCAACTTTCCACTGAATTTGGATCCAAGAATCTCCATACCCACTGGCCTATGATCTCATTACAACCTGCTTCACCTTTCTGCTTCATCAACTTCCAGCCCTGTGAGTTTGAAGAAGGCCTTGACCTATAGACTTGGGTTGGACTGGGCTAGGATGACTTTTTGCTATATACTTACTTCTTGATCTAAAGCACTTCCTTATGCATAGGTGACTGTCACTGGATTTGTTTTGTTATGCAATCTGGCCTAGCACAAATAAGGTGAGCATATAAATATGCTAAGATAATCGAGGATCACAAGTTGTTTGCCATTGGTTGGTAAGAGAAAAAATTTAGTTTTGAACCCATCTACTGACTCTAATAGAAAGTCCTAATGATCTACTTCTAGAAAGATTACCACCAAAAAAAACCCTTTAGGACAGTTATTGTATGTAATAGATGGGGTCATCATGATTCAAGGCTGATTTAACAGGATCTAGCAACATCAATGTGATATTCTAAGTGCAAATTTAGGAAGGAAGGTATAAAGGAGCAAAGAGACTGCAGGTTAAGAGTTTTGGTGTTATGTGAGTTCTAAAGTACCAAAAAGAACTTATTCCTAAAAGCTTCAGAATAATGGCCTATAAATACAAGATAATCTGGGTCAAGCTTTTAGATATCCCAGTTGTGCCACTCTCATAATGATCATAATGGAAAAAAATAAAGAAAATGACACCATTGATTATCTTCTATTGGATTACAATTTATTTTCATGTCTTCTATAGATACATGAAATTTTACGTATAACATGAGAGAATTAAATGACTTCAACTTATCAAATATCCAACTCAGATTATATTTTCTTACCATTTACCTGCTGACGAAGGAATTTCATTACAGGAGGATAGTTATATTGTCTTCATGTTCTTTTTGTTTGTACATCAAAATTATATTTTTCTTTACGAAACCCTCATATGTGGAAACCTATTTTTCTGAGGCTATGATTCGTGCCATCAAGTTGATTCTGACTTGTGGAGGTCTCATGTGCAGAGGAGAATTGTCTCTTAGACTATTCAAGGATGGGAACTTTGAGAAGCAGGTCCCCCATCATTTCATACCAGCAGTGAGTCTGAACTGCCAACCTTTTACTTAGTAGTTCAGCACTTAAATACTACTTAACTACTTAACTACTATTGTTAGTAGTCACAGATTTATAAATCTAGGTAATCCATTATTTAGAATTATATAGAATTCTGAGACCTTCTATTCAATTAAGCTTGAAATAGAAAATATATGAATCACATACTTAGTGACCATAATTATAATAAATAAGTTTTATTTATTAATTTACCATTACTTCCTTGATATGAATGAAAACTTCCTAATACAGGTTTATGCATAGACCTATGGCAAGATAAAAATGATTGAGATGTGTATCTAACTTTATATACTTCTTTGATATTTAAAGTTAATTTAAGTGATGTTTCAATGAAATCTTATTTTCCCTTACAAATAAAATTATCAGAAGATAAAGTTATAAACTGACATTTTCTTTTCTGAAATATAAGGCACAAAATTGTTTGGTAATATAGGAGCCATAGGACAAAGAAACTTGGACCTTTTACAGAGTGTTAGAGTAAAGCAAACAAAAGAAATATAACAAAAAAAATGAATAATAAAGTCTGGAATTTCAGATTAAATTTTTCCTTAAGAAAAGGATTGCAGATATAAATGGACTATAATTTTGTCAAAAACATAAAATAAAATACACCTATGTAATTTAGAAAAGAAGCACAATATGATATAACTTCTTAATACAACCCAAAGTGCCATTGAATAATCAACTAATAGATGTGACTAATATGTATCTATAGCTTATTATTTTCAACAAAGGTGGACATTTTATATTATTATATTTTGAGATTCCATTAGAAATGTCCTTTAACCTTATCTTGTTTAATAAGTTCCTGGTTGTGAAACATTATCCTTGAGTGTACAGCTGTCCGTATGAATTAAATGACCCAACTACTCAATTGGGGACCATGCGTACCCTTCTGAGAGCATGGCAGAAAGAAGGGAGTCAAAAGTTGAATCAAGCTTCTTGAAGGAAAACTCAAAAAACCCCAAAGAACCTCATTGACAGTAGTCGGTTACAAACTCGTAGTGACCAAACTTTAGGACAGAGTAGGACTGCCCCCTTGGGCATCCGATGGTCCCTCAGATTGGCTGGTGGGTTTCAGCCAAATATATTGAGGTTGAAGATCTATGTATAGCCCAAATAGAAATTCCAAAAAAGTAAGAAATTTGAATTATTAAAAACAGAAATTTATAAAAATCCTTGGAAGTTCGGTCCTATGAAGTCTTTTTAGAGCCATTAAATCTGTGTCTTTCTCAGAAATGTTGTGAATAGGTTTTAGAATGAAATTGATGCTAAGTCCGAGAAAGCAGGGGCTTGACCCAGATAAAATTATACAGATGTAAGTATGCTGAAAATTCACTTATAATTGGAATTTGCCAACGTTTCTCAAAATATGAAATAAATTCTCATGTCAATCATGTCCACATTGAATGAGGGCATATCAATTCTGTTAGAGATAACGTATATAACAAATATCTCGATTAGTATTTTGATATATGATCCTATTTAATCCTTTAAGAAGCCTATTAAGGAGAAACATTTGAGCCCATTTCACAGTTGAAGATTCAGAGGGACTGATTACATATATTCCAATAGTAACCTAGCTAATAGTGTAGGTATCTAGTACAGAACCCATGTCTCCTTGGCTCCAAAAATTTAATTTTTTTTTAACTTTTATTTTTTATTATTTTAAGCTTAATTTATTCCTGAGCCATGAGTTTTTGCTTCTTCAGTTTCTTCTGGGAAATCTTTTTCTTCTGTGCAACCTCCTCTTCCGGTTTGGGAACGATCTGTTCCTTCTCAGTCAGGTTCATTTCAGTGTGGCAGGGGGAGCTCATGGATGTGTTGATCTGACCATGAGCTCTGTAAGTCCGGCGACGCATCTTGGGGGCTTTGTTCACCTGGATGTGCTCAATGACCAGAGAATCCACATCTAAACCCTTCAGTTCAGCATTACTTTCTGCATTTTTAAGTATGTGAAGCAAAAATTCAGCACTCTTTTTGGGCCACTGACCCTGGGTCCAACCCCACTGTTTGGCCTGGGCACACCGACCAATTGTAGCATTGGAAAGGCACACACTGCTTCTGCAGTCATGTCTTTCAAGTATTTAGTGGCTTTCCGGATGTGCATGCCTTTGATGACCTGGGCAGTTTCACGGGTGTTCTTGAAGTGGACCAGGAGGTTCGACCCTCTTGATTTGCAGGATTTTGTAGGGTTTTCTGGGTCGAGTGAGTAGCAAACCATTTTGGCAGGTCACCTCAGGCCGCTACAGTTAGAGAGCAAGAACTTAATTCGTAATGACCATGAAAAGATACCTTTGAATGTGACCCTTAATTAGATGTACATAAATTATGAAGATCTATGTTTATACTAGCATTTTGCTTTGCAAAGTTAAATAGATTAACATAGTATCATTAAAATATTTGCCATTCCGAAAAGCCACACATTTTAATCTAAACCAAATTCATTGCCACTGAGTGGATTCCCACTGAGAGCCACCCCACAGAAAGGAGTAGACCAGAATGTTCCTGAAGTTGTGAACCGCTGCAGAACCAGACCACCTCCTCTTCCTCCTCTAGAGGAGCTGGAAGATTTCCAGGCTGACCTTTGAGTTAGCAGAGGGACACTCAACCTACTGCTCCTCCAGGGCTACTTATTAATGTTTAGAGGATTAATACATTTTATTACTGAAAGCTAACTATTTTGGAAAGCTAATATACTTTCAAAGAGAAAAAAATAGATATACTTTACATTAAATAAATAATAAGGACACAATGTTTAACTGACTGCTAACATAAGGTTACTGGTTCAAACACCCCCGTGACTTGTGGGAGAAATGCTTACTAGATCTTGGGAATTAATTATACTTTGTGTTATAGCGTTATGATGAACAACAATTATACTTTGTTTTATAGGGTTACTAATGAGCTTAAAGCCATTCAAAGGCACGCAACAGTAAAAGCAATGTGAAAATAGAAGTAAATATTCTGATTTTATTTCTCATCAATCATGAACATTTTAAAATAAATTCATGCAGAACTAAATTTTAATTAATTGAAAATATTATATATGATACATTAAGTAAATGACTATTCAAAATATAAAAGTGAGTAAAAACAAGAGACAAAAAATTATATATTTAGCCTGCTTTCACTCAGCTAGAATTGTATGTCAAGAAAAATAGATACAGTTAAAGTAAAATATTTAGGAAATATTTTATAAGCAGAAAATATAAATGAGAGGATGTATCATTTCAAAATAATAGAAGTATAAATGAAAAGAACAGTAATAGTACATTTGTCAAATGTAATGTTATGCATTTCAAATGAGCAAATTTATTTTACTTTTTATAATGACATTGGCGAGTGTTGTTGAGAGTGGTGTATACTGTATACTGGTGCATTTTGTTTGCCTACAAATCTGATCACTAAATTTTGAAGGACATTTTTTAGTATGCTTCAAGAACCTCAAATATGTTCATTCTTTTGATTCAACAATTTCATGTCAAAGAATTTCTAAAATATCTTAAGTATATCTAAATATGTCCATTTATATTATATAGTATGATAACATGATAAGCACAACTAACAGGCAGGCAGAAAAATGTCTATATGAATATATTCATATGATAGAATTTTATGTAACTATCACACTTCATAATTATTATAGAAAACCACTACATACTTCTAGGGTATGACCAACAACTTGACTAACAACGTTAACTATTTTTATATGTATTAGCTCATTTGAACTTCACATCTTTTCTATATGTACATACTATCATTAAATTCTATTTTGGACAAAAAATGATTAATTAGTTACCCAAATTAGTCAGTGCAGTGGGAACTTGATGCCAAATAAATGCTTCTTTCTCACTTCTTTACATCTCAAGCTGCTACAGGCAAAATGATGAACTGATCACAGCATGGACAAAAAATCCTGTTTCAACTTAAACTCCATCATGCCCTCAATAAAATAATAAACTATAGAACACCTTGCATCATTGTTAGAAAACCAGAATCACTGGAGAATTTCTGTTCAATATAAAGCAAGTTTGATCAAATTTCTGTAAAGACATCCAGAACTGTCAGATACATCAAAGAGACTCCTTGCTGCAATGCTAATAAACTCCCCTCCTGAGGTAGCAATATGGGATTGTGGGATATAAATAAAAAATATTCTGGCACAAGTCTTCTGGCAACAATGAACTGAAAGGAAAATTATTTGGTGCCAGAACATGGTGTGTAATGGAGAGGACACTACTTGAAATTCTCTTTTAATAACCAGAAGCGCTCAACAGCAGTGGATTCCACTTCTCCTGCCAGCTTTCGAGACTCTTCAGTGGGATATGCAAAGGTGAAAATCAGAAACAAAACAAGACAAACAATAAAGCAAGAGTGAGCAATAGGTTTACAGTATAAGAGAATACTCAATATTGAGAAGAAAGCTGTACCATGGTGGTCTCACATCCATGCACCAACCCCCCCAATAGATAGAAATAAAAAGCCATTGCCATCAAGTGCATACTGACTAATAAAGCTACTACAATGACAAGAGATTTCTGAGGGTGTAAATTGAGGTGAGCGGCTGGTGGGTGGGAACCACCAAGTGTGGAGTCTGCTGCCTGTCCCACTGTGTGACAGAGAAAAAACTTCTTGTCAAACATTCACTTTTCCTTTCCCAGTCTGCTAATATATATTTGTATCAATAATCATCTTGTTTCCATCAAAAGATTAGGCATGAAGGTAAGTCAAAGACAATAAAATTTCAATGTCTGGAGAAATACCAGGCATGAAGAATTTTTTTCTTCAGATTTGTGATAAATTTACAGAAATTAAAGAAGGATAATTTATAACTGATAAGAATATCCTAGGAAATTAATTAAGGAAATAACTCTTGACACGTTTGTTAGTTAAGGGTTGTGTCAACTTGACGAGAAAAGAATTCTCAGTGGTTTGGCAGTAAAACTGGAAAAGCAAACTCACTGCCAGTCAGTCAATGCCAACTCATAGAGATTCTAAAGGTCAAGGTAGCACTGCCCCTGTCAGTTTCTGAGACTAACTTTTTACAGGAGTGGAACACTTCAACCATGGGCCCAGGCACAGGAACACTTGTGAGAATGGTGCAGGACAGGGCCGTGTTTCCTTCTACTGTGCATAGGTGGACTATGGGTAGCAATCTATTCAATGGCAGTGAGCAGTACAGCAACAGGAGGGTGGCTGGTGATTTTGAACTGCTGACCTTGTGGTTAGCAGCCAAACACATAACTGCTAAGCCACCACTGATAATTAATACCTAGTAATCCCCAAGAATGGACCCAATATGTAATCACAGCCTATCAACTGTAAGTTTTCATAATAGAATAAGATTAGGGTGTAATGCAACACCCTCACTTAGGTCATATTCCTGAATCAATTGAAAGACAGTTTCCTTGCAGGTGTGGACTCCTTCTAATATAAGTGGACACGATAAAAAAACTTGTTTTGATTTTGGGTGGCTCTGGATCCTGACTCTGGCTCATCGAATCCTCGTTATTTGAGTTTAAGTCAATGGCTTGCAATATGGTCTGCCAATTCTAGGAGCTTTCATCAACCTGTCATCTGGCCTGCTGACCTGGGATTTATCACCTGTGGAGCTGTCAGCCTGTGATCTGTCTGCAGACCCCGCAGTCATGTGAGTTCGGCAGACTCCAGCTCAGCATTTGACCCATGGACTTGGGACCTGGGAAGGTGGGGTTTTCCTGCTTCAACGACTCTATGAATCATCATTCTTAATATCAATTATACACACACACATATGTAACATCACTGGTTTTGCTTCTCTAGAGAACCCAGCTTAAGACAATAGGCAATAAAGGGTATTTTTGATGAAAATATCAGTTGATGTTTCATAATAACACTTAGAAGTTTACCACCTGAAACAGAATTCTAACAATTGCATGGATATCTGCTTTAATCCTCACAATCACTTTGTTAGGCAATATTATTATTTGTATTAAAGATAAAGGAATGAACAGGAAAGCGAGTTGAATCAGTTGCTCAAATCCACACAGTTCTAATAGGCAATGTTTCAGAATCAAGGAGACCATATCCAGCTCCTGCATTTGATCAGGTTTTCTCACAGGGGTCCTGTACTTGACTCAGGTCACCTTTTAAGTTGTGCTGTTTAGTAAGATTTCTTGAAATTTCTATATCATCACTTTCTTTTTTCTCCCAAAAGATCATGAGCAATCAACTTACTGCATAATCACAGGAACATCTTCAGTACGTTTTGTTGACTTGTCAGCAGCATTTGAAACGTGGATGTTTATGTAATGTTCCACGTACCTGCCTTCTTGATGTTATTATTCTACATTGTGGGTTTCTCCTTTGCTGTACTCTTAATAAATCCCTAACAGTAAAATCTGAGAAAGACAGAACTAGTGGAAGGCAGAAATTTGTCATAGAAGAAAAACTCAAGGATTTCCCACTAAACAAAATAAAAGAAAACTAACACTGCCTGATGTTGAAGGTGGGGAACTTAACCTGAATAAAGAAGAGAGTCTTGTTTAGATCCTGTGCTAACAGGTTTCATTATGCTTTATTTTCAGTTTCCCTGATTGTACCCCCAATGCTGTTGTTGCTGGGTGCCATACAATTGGTTCCAACAAGTCGTGACCCTCTGCTCTGCAGAATGAAACGTTTCATGGTCTTATAGCCCGTGATTGTCCCGCTTGAGTTCATTGTTGCAGCACCTGCCTCATTCCGTCTTATTGAAGTTCTTTTCTCGTTCACTGACCCCTATTTCACCAAGCCTTGCCAGAGGCTGGTCTTTCCTGATAACATAGCCCAAGTAGGTGAGTCCAAATTTCAGCATCTTTGTGTTGGGGGAATATTCTGATTGCGCTTCACCCAAGATAGATTTATTGTTTTTCTGACCATCCAGGGTATTTCCAATATTCTTCACCAACACCACAATTCAAATTCACTAATTACTCTGTTGTCTATAGTCACTGTCCAATTTTTACTTGTAATAAGGTGATTGAAAATACCATTGGTTAGATAATGCATTACAGAATGAATGTCTTCGAGGTCAGATGCTGATACCATATTTTTCAAAAATTGGAATACACAGAAGAAAATGCTTTATCAGATTTCCTAGAAACATAGAAACAGTAAACAATAATGATATACTCTAAGCCAGTTAATTAAAATTGCCAGTTTTATGAAGTTAAGTAGATAAATATTATTCAACGTTGCAAACACAGCATAAAACAAACTTCTGAATATTTCATAGTATTACACTTTTCATAAAACTGTATCCCAATAGGAATTCTGTAAATAGGTTTCTATCCAAAATTAATTATTAGTATGACAAACATGAAAATCTTATGTAATATATGCTCTTCTAGACACAAGATAAATAATATATAAACAAAATAAAATCCATCTCCTTGCTGAACTTTATTATAGTGAGACAGAGAAAACAGAAATTATTAATAATAACAACAATAACACCACATCTTTTTCTTTGGCTTCAGCTCATTTTTACTAATCTTTTCATTCCTGGTGGCACAATGGTTATGTGTTGGGCTGTGATATGAAAGATCTTCAGTTCAAAACTGCTCGCTGTTCTGCGAGAGAAAGACTGGGGCTCAATACTCTCAGCAACAGTCTTAGAAACCCACAGAAGCAGTACTAGCCTGCCCCATAGGCTCACTGTGAGTCAGCATTGACTCGACGGCAGTGAGTTGTGTTTGGTACGTTATATAGTAGATTATATGGTGACATGGTTACCAAAATAAAAATAGTATATTAATAATAATAAAAACAGAAAAAAGAATGAGGAGTGTTCATGTAGAAGCCTATCGTTGAGTTTTGAAGACTGTGGTAGAGAGATGCCTTTCTATGAATAGAACAATAAGAAGACCAGTATGATTACAGGAGAGTGAGTGTAGCATCGGGGAGTGAACTATGAAGTCAGCAATGGCAGTTGGCACTTGTTATATAGGAGTAATTTTCATTGACCAAAATGTCAGCGTCCAGTTGAAATTTTAAACAAAGAACATTTATTGAATAGCACAACAATTTGAAAATTGTGCATCACCAGGTTAAGTGGATTTTGAACTAAGAAGGAAAAAATTCAATGAACTTCAATAAAAATTTAGGGATTGCCTAGCATTTAGATAATACCCAATTTGTTGTATCTGGTCTCAAAAAGCATAAGATAGGGAGGGCTTGCATAATTCTAAGGTATATCTTAATAAGTACTTATTCTGTGAATTGTTTTGAACCAGGTGTCCTGCAGAATGCAATATAGAGCATTCTTCTTAACAAACAAAAACAGTGTATTCTTAACAAATGCAAACATTGCTATAACATTTATGAAAAGTCATTTTTCTCAGAACTCACTGGAGAGATACAAAAATGATAGGTAATATTTCTTGGTGCAGATAATACTTTTGACTCAAAATGGAGTTTTGATCACAGATCTTAGCATAGTCACCACTTCATGTTGGCATCCAGAAATCAACCTTGGGGTACTCTTATACATCCCTGGTGGGGCCGTGGGTTAGGTGTTGGAGTAACATCAAGTTCAGTGGGTCAAGTCAACCAACAGCTCTAAGGAGAAAAGTTAGGCTGTCTACTTCTGTATAGACTGGCTGTATTGGAAGTCCTTTTCATTAGCCCTGAGTCAGAATTGACTCAATGGGTATGCATGTGGGCACGCGTACCATATAAAGGCTCCCGCCTCTTCTTAGTTCTGTCGTGAGCTTGTAGAGGAAGGAGGAAGAGCAAATGTCTTATTTTGACTCCCATCAAAGCCAAATCTTTTGGCTGAGGTTGGAGGCAATGGCAGAGGCATAGGATTAGTTGGGAAATAATCACAGGAAATCAGAATAATGGCGATGGATCTGTTAGAAGCAAGGAAAACAGTGAAAAGTGGTGGTATGTTCATCGCATTTTGTTTTTAGAGACCACAGGATTTCCTGAAAAATTGAGTTTAGATGTAAGAAAAGAGCTAAGTCAAAGATGACTGCCAGTTCTTTGCTTGAAAATCTTCAAAGGTAAACTGAGAACAATTTAGGCAGGTCTGAGTGGGAAAATATCAGGTATTTGGGGACACGTTGAATATGACATTAATATTAATTCAAGGGAAAATTTACCAGGCAATTGATGTGAAGTATGGAGTGCACTGGAGGTAATGCTCAGTTAAAGGTTGTCTTAAATCTATCCAAGTGAACAAGAATACCAAGGAAATGATGGTAGAGAAGAGATGAATTCTAGAATCTATCACAAGCCCCTTCCAACCCAGTGTCAACTTTTTTTTTATTAAATAGAAAAGAAATAATGAAAAACATTATTAGCATAGTTGGATATCGAATTGGGAAACTAATGTGATGATGATCTTTTAGGAGGAAGAATACCAGACTAGCCCCGCAGAGGTGGAGATTAAAGATGTCCTGCATATCCAACTTTTCCCAGACGTTACTCAGCTCCATTTTCCTCACGCACTCCTTGGAGTATATTCCTCACATCCTTCAGTTCTCCTACCTGTTGTCACTCCTTCGGAAAATTTAAGGAAATGTCTAAGGTGCTAGTGAGCCAAATGGACAGGCAAAGGTGAGCCAAATGCAGGGTTCAGAGCCAGAAACCAAAAATATCCAAAGTCACAGCAGGTTTTGCTTCTACTAAAGCTCAGTGAGGAAACAGAGGTATGACTTGTTTTTAGATGTATGATTTTTTTAGTTGATGTGCGGAAGAACTGTAGTGAGCACCACTATGTACACCTTGTCCAAGGAAAGCAAATAATGTTGTTTTAAGTCACACTCTATAGTAATGTAGTCTTAAAGATGCCTTCAAGAAAATAAGTATGACTTAGTTCACATTTTCTACTAAAGACGGGTCTTAATCCCACCCTAATCTTGTCCACTAGCATAGTAGAGAATGCCTCCTGAAATGCGAACACAGCCACAAGCACAAAGTCCACAACTTCAATACATCACCTAAGAAATCATGGCTAGAAAACTCATATTAATTGACCACAACACAACTAAGAATATGTAGTGTCCTATAGTGCAAGTGAACTTGACATTTCAAAGACGAGGAAAATGTCACTAGCTTGTGTCCAGTTCATTCATCTGTAACATAAGGCATTGGAATAAAACTCAGTGGAGTTGAAAGTGATTACATGTCTAATCTTTTCTTAGTATTTCTATGGTTTATAATCTTAAAGCCGGAGAATGATTCAACAAGATTACATTTTAGGGGACATTTTCTTTTAGTGTAATTGATTTGTAACTAAAGGAATATTTGATCTTAGAAAAATCTCTGGAAATACTTAAATCACATCCAAATTCATCATATTAGAAATGAAAATACTATTACACAGCCAGATTCAATAACTATGAAATATCTAAAGTTTGGGTAAGTTTACAGACCTTAAAGACATAAATTGACATAACATTTTCTAAAGGCAAAAAAGAAGAAGATATAAGGCAGGAGCTGCTACTGAGACAATGAGTTTGTAAGGTTATTTCTTAATGAAAACTGATGCCAGAGGGAACCACATAACAAGTGTAAAATTAGAAAATTCACTGACTTTCTACTTTATATAAATCCAGGTTTGACTGCATAATTTATCTCATTTGCTTTTAATTGTTGTTTTGGCCTAGAGGAAAACAATAAGTGTTGGCATGTCATGCTTTGTTTTAATCTGACAATAACAATTAGATTTGGATTACATCTCCTCAGAAATCAGATCAATGATTTGGACAAAACTCCCAGATGTCTGTGTCCTGTTGGCTCCCCTTGAGCCATCAGATTTTCAACACACATTCCACTGATATTAGGATTGTCTCTTATAAACCCGGAAGTTCTGAGTACATAGATCTTTAATGAAGACACAAAAGGGCCAGGTGATTGGAGAAAAGTAGTTTGGGGGTTTGTGGTGAGTAGTAATGGATAAACTTGAAGGCATGTAGGAGCCAACCTTTCTTTAGCATTGGGGACCCTATTGAGGCCATTAAGAACTATTAAGAGATGATAGGAAATCATTAATTAAGAGATGATTATTACCAAGTTTGTAGCAATATTTTGTGGGCCAGTATATACTGTATATACACATGTATAAGCCGAGTTTTTCAGCACATATTTTATGCAGTTTTGTTGTAAAATTAGATGCCTCAGCTGATATTTGGGTCAATTTATACTTGAATATATATGGTATCTGTACTATATATATTCATATGTATATATATGTTAAAATCATTAGACATTTACCGAACTTTTAAGAAATTTCAAAAAACAAACAAGAAAAACCCATTTAAAATTGTATCACTTATAAGAGCTTACCTGAAGCCCAGAATTGCTCCCTTAATCTCCATTTCATAAAGATTGAATATACTATGAGATTCATTGGCATATGCTACAGTTTGCATCTGAAAGACTCTTCTATTATGAAAAGTATGATCATATTTTAAGATGTGTCTTATTTTCTTACTTCACTTTGAAGATATATTCATCTCATTCTAAACAAAAATGCTTTTCTTTCTTTTTTGAACTCATGTAACTCAATTAACTTTACTATTTATGACATATTTAATATTTGCTACACACAGGCTCTTGAGGGTGAAAGGGCTAATATTTTGCAAGGTTTGTATTTTGCATTGTTGCTGGGTCAGTAGCTTGCATAATGGATGAATGAATAAATTAAACATTATACCAGAAAGTAAAGTTGATAAATTATATATTCAAAGAGCAAATTTTTATCACTTATTTAAGGGATAATGAAAAAATAAATTCTTAGACTGGATGTGATTCATTAACTTTACAAATAATATCACTTTTTAAATGTTACTAATAGAATTAAATGTAGCTTTTATAACCCAGTATAAATGAAAGGTCAATTAGATTTTATTTATATAAAGCATTTTTGATAAATTAAAGGTTGACCTGTTAAGATAAAGATTATAAAAGTTTATAATTTACTTTTCAATATTTGTTAGTTTTAAGTTTTCTTGATTTAGTTGTACTTATATATTTGAATACAAAATACTGTATAATAATAAGGTAATCAAGAACTCAGATAAGAAATATATTAATACAAGTGACAACCTCATATTCTCTGAGACCAGAACTAGTTGGTGACCAACTACCACTGTCGACTATTTTGACCAGGATCACAATATCTGTTCCCCAAAAGAATGGAAGAAAACTATGACGCAGAGCTTAAATTCTTATTACCAACAGGAGCAAAGGACACCCTGCAAGTAATATGAGATACTCTTGAAAACTAGAATCAAACCCATTCCCTGGAATAACGTTTTAGTAGAGAATGGTTCATAAAATAAAAGATAATTTCCAAAAGACCAGTGATTTACTTAAAAGCCATTGATTTGAGAACAAAATATCAACAACTACTCAAAAGCAAAGATGAGAAATAAAACAGTAGGGAAACTAGAGTACTAGAAACCAAACAGAAGACAATGGAAAAGAGTGTGCATACAGTATGATATACATCTGTATATACATACATATGTATTTAACAAAAAGAATGTTGTTTAAAAGTGAATATATCTTACTATAACATAAAGATCAGGAAAAAATCAAAGTAAACAATTGTGCAAATAAACATTTTCATAACTACTGACACAAGGACTAAAGAACAGAAAAGGAGGAGAAAAGGGATTAATTGTAAATCCTTATAGCAGACCAGTTTGGTTTTATAAGTAAATATTGACCTTAGAGGAATAAATCTCATCAAGTTCATCTAAAATTTCATTGCTTTTCTTATCTACACCAAGTCCAAAATAATCAGGATAACTATGGAACAACCAAGCGGGGAGTAAAATCTTATAAAAATCTAAACTTGTAAACTTTATGTCTATAATATTTAAGGAAAGTATGGCAATTTATTGAGCTATTGACTAGAGAAATAATTGCAGAAAAGAGATTCCACTTGTAAAATTAAATAATAACTTAATTTGTTTGCCTATCTGCTTTCTTTGTACTACAGTTGAAATTTTACTGAAGTTGTCCAAATCAGCTATTTCACTGAAATCATATATAATGAATACTTTATTTCAAAATAATAAAGCAGTGTCTCAACAACTGCAATTATGAGTGTGTTCAGTGTCAAAAATTAATAATATGTTTGAAAGGAGAAAAACACTTGTTAGTTTTATATAAAGGTAAACTGGAATCTAAAACGGTTTTTGTATTTGAATATTTGCAAATGCATGTATGGGAATTAGCTCAGATAATTTGGAAAAGAAGTAGGAAATAAGAGGTTTTTAATTATATAATTTCTTCATTGTATCATTTTGACATGGGATATAAGTTTATTTATCTTTATCTCTACAGATATATTATGAAATTAATAAATGGAAATTACATTATATTTAAGTATGGAATTTGCTTTCAGCATAGGATACTATATTCAAATTTGATGATGGCTTAAATCTTAAAGAATATTTCATATATTCATGATGTGGGACACGAAGTAAAATAATACATATCTCATTGGAATACTGAAACAGGAAGAAACCAATACGTCTACAGATAAAATAGTAAGCGGATTCATGAAAAGAAAATGTCCCCAACATCACCAAAGAGATGATAATAATTCAGGAAGCAGAGAGCACATAAAATAGATTAATCTCCCAAACAGACACACACACACACACACACACACACAAAGATATAAAGCAGTCAAATTGTCCAACCTGAAGAAAAAGGAGAGAATTCTGAGAGCAATAAGAGAGAAAAATACTAGTCACCTACAGAGGTAAACAGATGAGAATAAGCTCAGGCCTCTCTACAGAAACGATACAGGAAGAAGAAAATGGAGCAACTTGGAAAAACAAAAATTGCCAACCAGGAATCTTATATCTAGCAAAGCGAACCATCAAATATGAAGTAGAAATTGAGAACTAAAACAGTATTCTCAAACAAGGACATTTTTAGAGAATTTGTAAAGACAAACCCAGCAAAAACCAAAATATTACCTGGATTTTTAGGGTCTGAAAACCCAACACCTTCAGGACACAAACATGAGGCAACTATGGACTATAACACCTCCCAGGAGACAACACAGTAAAAACAATACCCTAAACAATACAGATTTAGAAGGAAAAGGAAAAGGAATAAACTCCCCACGACCCCCACCCCAACCCCATCTTCCACAAGGATGAAGGAATATACCAAACACAAGTAGTATGACATGACAGCAAGTAATCTACATTTAAAATTAATAACACGTAATGTTAATGGAGTAAACATACCAATCAAAAGATAAAGAATAACAGACTGGGTTAGGAAATAGGATCCATCAGTGTGCTGCCATCAGGAGGGACACTTCACACTAACAAACAAAAACCAGAATGAGAGTCAAGGATGGTGAAAAAATTACCAAATTAATGGAACTTTTTAAAAAGAGCATGAGTAGCAATATTAATCTCTTACAAAATGGAATTCTAAGTAAAATACTGAGAGACAAGAAAGTGCATTATATAATAATCAAATAGTGAGAGACAAGAAAGGGCATTACATCATAATCAAAGGATCAATAGAACAAGAACACATAACTATAATAAATATATAAGCCCAATGAAAACCCTGTGATATTCATCCACCCAAACCTCAAATAGATGAAAAGAGAAAACACTAGCTTGACAATAATAGTAGGAAGTGTCAGCACACCACTCTGAAGGAAGGGTAAATCTACAGGAAAGAAATTCAATAAAGAAACTGAAGAGCAGAACACAACAATCCAACGAACCTCCTAGATATTTAGAGTTTCCCAACCTATAGCAAAAAAATATGCTTTCTTCTTCAATACACATGACTTACATTCTATAATAGACCACATGCCAGGCCATAGAGCAAGCTTTAACAATTTCAACCACATAAAGATCATTCAATCATTTTCTCAGATTGTCCCATAAAAATGGAAATCAGATTTAGAAAGAATAAAAATGTGAAGACAAACACATGAATACTCATCAACACACTACTCAAAAAATACTGGGTATTAGGCCAAATTTTTTAAAAAAAGATGAAATTAGAAGGCTCCTAGAAATAAACAAGAACGATAACACAATATACCAAAACCTATCAGACACAGCAAAAGCAGTTATTAGAAGTCAGCTTATAACAATTGATACACACACACATGAAGAAAATAATTTCCAACACTTTAATACAAAACCTTA
The DNA here is from genome assembly GCF_000313985.2 of Echinops telfairi. Lineage (NCBI taxonomy): Eukaryota > Metazoa > Chordata > Mammalia > Afrosoricida > Tenrecidae > Echinops > Echinops telfairi. Next base: position 3,178,913 of record NW_022107432.1, on the reverse strand, counting down.
ACAATTAGAACACAGTCAAAGCATGTGCTCTCCAATAACTGAAGAATAGAAATCATAAAAAGTATTGCCTCCTCCCTGGGGGATGGATAGCAGATAAGAGGGCAGAGGGAAACATCGGACAGGGTAACTTATGACAAAACTATAATAATTTATGAACTATGAAGGGTTGTTGAGGTAGAGGGGTGGAGGGAGGGAGGGGGAAAATGAGCAACTGATATTAGGGGCTAGAGTGGGAGGCAAATGTTTTGAGAATGATGAGGCCAACAAATGTGCATATGTGCTTGACACAATGGATGTATGTTTGGATTGTGATGAGAATTGTACGAGCCCCCAATAAAATAATTTTTAAAAAAAGATCCTAAAAAAAATTATAGCAGAAATAAATGAGCAAGAAAACAGAAAAATAAGGGTGGAAAAATACCAACCAAGCAAGAAGATGGTTCCCTCTCTCCACAGTGTTTTAAAAAATTAGTACCATGAGCTAATTAATGGCACTCTTAACAGAAGGTCCTCATGCTTCAGGGGGATGATCGATAAGATTCTCTAACAAAGATATCCCAAAGATGAGCCAGAGGTAGATAAAAAACATAGATTCAGGAATGTATTTTAGTCTTGTACTTAATCCTGGCTTCAACCTAAGAACATTTAGTTCTTATGTCATGGCCCTGCTCCCTCCCCGACCCCCACCAAGAAAGAAAGCACAGAAGATACAGGTGCTACAGCAAAATGTGGTGAACAAAAGAGATGGTGCCAGGCTATCAGAAAGAAGAGCAACTGGGGTCTTAAAGAAATGTTTCCAAACAATCAGCCATCTAAGTTAGACGTCAACTAAGTCCACATGCAACAAGCACACCATCTGTGACTCAAGGACTGTCAATGATATAATCCAAATCCAAAGGAAGGAATAGTATCACAGCTTAAATTGGGAGATTCTGGTTTGCAGTAGTGTCTGAATGACCGTGGGAGCCGAAAATACATTTGCAGTATCTACAAGATGACTACAATATATTCGAATGATAAATCTAACTCGAATAGGTAAACCCTTGTCTCTTGATTGTTCATCTGATACACTTTGTGCTTGATCTGGTTTTTAATATTTTCTATTTTTTCATATTGAGGTTGATTTCTGTAGTATCTTGTCCTTCTGAGTAACCCTCTTGAATTTTTGTGATGTGCTTTTTAGTGTATGAAACCCAGGACTGATGAACCCATTGAGACAACAACTTGAATAAGCATTCCTGGGGTGGGGGTGGGGATACAAGAGAGCAGGTGGGAGGGTGTCAGGGTGAGCTGATATCAAGGTGTCAAGAAGGGAGAAAATATTTAGAAACTGACTGTGGTAGCAAATGTAGTATCCTGCTTGATGTCATTGAACTATAGAATGCTATGATGTCTGGATTAACTTCTAATAAAATAGCTTGAGGGGGATAAAGACAGAAAAAAAAGATGATATTAAGACTGAATGGGAATTAGGAGGCGTAAAAGTAGTATTGCGTCAAAGGGAATATATGATGAAGGTCAGACTACTTTCCATAGATAGAATATTTGGGGGAGACAAATATTTCAATGAGAATAAAGCACATATCCATAATTTAAGCTTATTTAAGTTTATTGAAGGAGTGAAAAAAATAAGGGTGAGTATATAGTCCTATTGTTGTTATTGGTCTTTGAGCAATTGTTCAAAGTTACTCCATATTTTGACTTAAAAAAAATTGTGAAACATGGTGTCCTATGAGCAGAGGTACCCATGATGAAGTCCATTTGCGATTTGCTTGCTGAATTCTTTTTCATATAATTTCTCTCTCATCTCTTTTCTCTCTCATCTCGCATGCATTTTTATAATGCTTGCTAGTGTATGAGCAACCTGGAAGCATCTCTGTAAAGAACCTTTGATTTTTGTTTGACAAAACGTATTCTAGACCCTACTGAAGATTAAAATATCGCCCATTCAAAACAACAATTGTAAGGTAAAGAAAAAATACAGAGATTGAACAAATGGACTATGCATTCTATATTATATAGAACACATGTCAACATCTGTTTTCTGATGAGCTTTTTTCATGTCCCATTCAAAAAAAATCTCATTTTCAAGCTACACCCATTAAGTTATGGACTTACACACTGGAAAAGAGTTTGAAGTGTGTCATAATGTATCTTCAAAAATGTTCTTGACTATGGTATATTACACTATTTTATACTTATTTGCTTCCTAGAGTAAACAAAGAATTACCTAAGCATGAGTAAATTGTTTCATAAACCTGGAGAGTCAAATTTTATAGCAAAGTATCTTGAATGCTTTAAGATCTAAATGCATGCTCCTGATAAAAGGGTTATATTAATTGTTTAACTCACTAAAGATTTGATTTCTCATGTTTCTTGATTTAACTAGCCATCAGAAATGTTTCCTTTGATGACAATATTACCACATACAAGGTATTTTAAATTATTAAAACCCACAGAGTTAAATTTAGATTTACTTATAACATTTTATCAGTTTCATGACATATGTCATATTCTAGAATTTTTCTTTTTATTGCACACAATTTTATTTTATTAAGAACTTTCACTTTACTATATTTGTACCATATAAATATATGTCAACACTATGTGAAGCTATCATTATCTTTAAAAATATATCTAAGTTTTTGTTTTGTATACCTCTTTTATTGTGTTTTTTTTTAAAGTATAAACTGTATAAAACAATAAAAAATATATATATCTGAGATTGTCTATAAAAGATTTCTTCAAGTTTCTAAAATTCTGATTAGAAAACCTAGTATAAAAATAATACTTTAGAAAACACAAATCTCATCAAATGGAATCCCAAGACCCCTCCAAGATTTATGAAAATGAACTAGTTATTTGATCCTACAGCTAGTCTGCATACTGAAAGACAAATGCAGATCAAAACTGCATAAATGATGCTGTGTTTTAAATATTTGAGAGGTTTTGTTGCTGTCACAATACAAGGAGATATCCTTTCCTTAACACCATTTAAATGTGGTATGTATGAAATAAGGTAACGTAAGCAAACCAACATATAAATAGAGTAACAAATCTGTGGACTATGCATATATCTAGCTAAAATTATTTTGCTTTTACACTGGAGACCCCCAAGACCCAGAGAATAAACTGATTTTTGTGAGGATTCCTAGAAATTCTGTCTTCTGAATTCTACCCAGGCATATCCAGGAATGGTCTCACAAGGCAAAGTCAAAAGTCACATACAGGGTAATTAAAGTTGCCTGGAGGAATCAGTGCCATTTCCTCAGAAATGTCTTAATTAACAATCTTATGTTCTACATAGTTTTATCCTAAGTACTACTCCTATAGAGCTAATACCCTTGTTTTTCTTTTTCCCTTTATGTAAACTGTAAAACTTTCATATTATTTGATTACATTTTGCTCTTTTTAGGGGATTGAAATGGGCCAGGGAAGGAAACATATCTCATGAAATCTAGGGTCCCTAGATTTCTGCCTGTTCCTGTTTTCCATGTTACCAATGCCTACAACCAATGTCATAGGCACTCAATGTCATAGCAGACATCAATGAAAAAAAATGGGATTAATTTAGGACGTACAGAGTCAGCATCAATTTTATTTTTCTTAAGGTTTATAAAACAAATAACAGAAACAAACATTGCCCCCTTTTTTGAAAACCATGATGACATTTTCTTCTTACATTGTCTTGTAATGGTACAATTCCCCTACGCATTGGACTGCTGTCTATAGGACAACCTAACTCAACATTACTTAGTTATTAAGAAGATTTTATATAATTCATTTGATCTGGGCACACATTCTAATTTTGAAATTTCTCCTATGGAATTCATAGATTGTAAAGTTGAAGAGTTCAGGCTTTTTGCTAACTTTAAGATAGAATTGCTTGTAACTTCATACTGATATAAATTACTGTTTCATATGAGTTCTGAAAATGACAGTAAGAATACATGTGATCTTTAATATTAAAACTATTAATCAAATTAAAGTCTATGTTAACTGATGAAGTCAGAAGTTCATTTTCAACTTTAGTTCTGAAACTTTTTCTTTGTTTTCATAAGAACAGAAGAGAATTTTTAATAATTACTCAAAGCTGCAGGGAGTACGCAACAATAACAATAGACATAATAGACCTTAATAGCACTCAAATCAAAGGGTGATTCAGTGGAGCCTGTGTCTGTCTGTGAAAGGTAATGAGTAGAGCTTCATTAGAAGGCCATGGCGCAGTGCAGCAAGGAGAACTGCTGTGCACAGTCTCTTTCTTGGTCTCCACAGATTCTCGTGGCACACGGACTTCCTCTCTTCATGCTATTCCCAACTTACCTGCTTGCTTTCTTCCTAACTTTAGAATCAGTCTCCAAAGACCCTACTGACTAACCTTTTATACTACACATTTTACTTTGTAGGATTTAAAATGCAGTGCCCATGGATTATTTTTAAAAAGTATAGAATCATGCTCAGAATAAAACCTCCAATTAGATGACTTAATTGTCTAACTTTTCTCCTTTATTTGGAAGTAAAATAGGAGAAGCAAGCATAAACGCGTGGCCAGGAGCCCTGGTGGTGCAGGGCTTATGCTGCTGACCATTGGTCTGCAGATGGACACGCCAGCAGCTCCTCGAGATAAAGTCACGGAAACTCACAGATTCTACCCTGCCGGACATGGTCATTGGCAGTGAGCTTGATTCAATTGCAGTGAGTTTGGTTTTGGGAGCAAGTGGCCTTTAGTTTGCTGTGCTCCTAAGTGGTGCAGGCCCTTAAAGCCCTCAGTTGCTCATTAGGTAGTCAGTGGGGTTTGTCCAGGAATGCCCCAGAAGAAAAGTCTGGTGAAAATCCTGCCTAGAAGCACTCCCTGTCATGCAGTCTGTTCCAACTCACAGAGATCCTACAGGTCAGGGGAGAACTGCTCCTGTGTGTTTCTGAGTCTCTATCTCTATACAGGAGTAGAAGCCTGGTTTTTCTTCCAAGGAGAAGCTGGTGGATTCCATCTGCTGTGTTTAGCAGTCCACTGCATGCACACCCGTGGCTTATGTTCACATTCAAGAACCAACTCAACAGCCAGTGACCTTACATGGCATTATTTAGACACAATGTTCTGTCATAGAGCAGAAGGCAATTCAGCTCAGAGGGAAGGTGGCAGTCCTTGTAGGAGGGTGAATTTGAATCTATCTCGGACATTAGAAAACACTCCAAAAGAGAGTTATTAATTTAGGCCTAGCTTTTTTTTGTTGATAAGTGTATAATACATGTAATCTCCATGAATCTTATTCTGGTTCTGTAAAGGCAAACTAGTGAAGCTGGTTTGTCTATGTATACAGAGTGGATTATATAAAGTAAGTAGCTCCCACAGTTTTGTGGTTGGGTGCAGACAAGAAGGTTAATTCCTCTTCAGACTCACACAGCACATCCAATGATGCTGAATGCAGGAAGGTCACTGGCCAGTTGGTGGAAAGTCCTGTGGATCCAATGGCAGTGGATGAATTTCCAGGACTCTGACTACCACCAGAGTGGCTACACGTGACTTGCCAATAAGAATGTGAAGCAGAGAAAGAGTATGTCCTGCCTCCAGGGAGGAAGAGAAGAAGTCTCAGAATCCTCATGAGAAGGCCATGCCCACAAAGAGGGATCACTAGGCTGTGACCTGATTGACAGATCAGACTCCACCCCTTCATTCTTATTTACCAAGTTGACGTGAAATTGTGTAACTACTACACTAAGCATTATGTCCTCCTCCAGGGACTGGCCTCTTCTGACAATATGTCCACAGTGAGAGAGATGGTTTCTTGCTATCCATTACCTCAAAGGAGCATTCTGGCTATACTTCCTCTAATTCAGATTCATTTGTTCTTTTGGTGGTCCATGGTACTTTCAATATTCTTCACCAGCACCAAAATTCAAATGCAGTATTCTTCTTGAGTTTTCCTAATTCAATACCCAATTTTCATATGCATATGAGACAATTGAAAATACCATGACATGGGTGAGGCACACCCGAATCTTCAGAGTAATGTGCTTTCTGGCTTGATGACTCAATTCCAAACAAATAGAAATTAGCCAACCAGATTCAAGATCTAAAAGCAGCAAAAAGCAAGCATGTTTTACCACAGCATCTACACACGTTGGAAACAGACCACACCAGAAAGAAGACCCCACCATGAGAGATTAATAGTTCTTAATTGCCAAACCACTAAGAATCCTAGGCCAGACAAAAAGACACAAACCTGCAATGACCACATTGGGTTACCAAAAATATCTTTACCTATGCATGTCTTTAAGTTGAATTTGTTGATGAGTCAGAAAACATGCATATCATTCTGATTTAGCTTTCCTTTAGTGCAAGACGGAACCTTGATGATATAGTAACTAGACTATTGCGCTGTTAACCTCAAGGTCAGCAGTTCAAATCTACTAGTCACTCTATGGGAGTAGGATGTGACAGGCAGACCTGTTAAAGATTTATGGATTCAGAAGCTTTATGTAGCACTTATACATTGTCATATAGAGTCACTAGGACTCAATCAACTGGTGGTGAGTTTGGGTACCAATTTATAAACTATCAAGGGCTCATGAGGGAGAGGAGAGCGGGGAAGGAGGGGAAAAATGAGGACCTAATGTCGGGGTTTAAGTGGAGAGAAAATGTTTTGAGAATGATGTACAAATGCACTTTACACAATTGATGTGTGTATGGATTGCGATAACAGTTGTATGAGCCCCTAATAAAATGTTTTTTTAAAAAAAGAATAAGCTCAAAGCTTTTCCAATAATTCATAGACTGCATGTACAGCAAGTGGGGGTGATTGTGATAATCAATATGTTGTAATTAAAAGTAGGTTCAATCACTTGGAAGTGAGAGAACATTTACATAACATTTAAGGGCAAGTAGAAATTGTCTGTGAGTTGTTCCTAACCCTGGGATCTACTATAAAGAGGATATTAGTACATCTCTAACTGCACTGTAATCATGGTGCCCATGAGTCACTCTGACGCATGGTGAATCATTTGTTAGAATAGAACTATGCTCCAAAGAGTTTTCAATGACCGATGTTTTAAAAGTAGATTTCTAAGTCTTCCCAGATTTAGGAAGAAAAAAGATTTGTTGGTTCAAGTAAGGCTCCTATGTAACATTTTGATTAGTGGACAAGTTAATTAAGTGTAATACTAAGGGACTCCTGTAGAAAGGTCAATTCCAATGGGTAACTTTTATGAGAGATTCGAATTGATGCATATGTTTTGGGGGGTTATAAAGGCTATGGGTATAGATCGACAGGATTGTCTCTGGAAGAGCACATGGGTTGGTTTGAATGGCTGATCTTTGTGTTTGTAGACCAGCGCTTCACCATTATGCTACCAGGGCTTATTCTCTGAAGATATCAACCCTATTAACTTGATTCTGATTCATAGTGACCCTAAAGGATAGAGTATGCTGTCCCAAGGGTTACAAGACCGTGCGTCTTTATAGTAGTAGACAGTCTCATATTTCTCCTCTGGAACAGTTGGTATTTCTAAACCACTGACCAATGCTTTGGTGCCCAATGCTGAGCTCACCAGCTCTCCTGTTATAAGATTACACTTAACTCACTGCCACTGCGTCCATTCTGAATCACAGCACTTCTATACGTTAGAGTAGAACTTCCCTGTGGGGCTCCAAGGTTGTACATCTCTACAGGAGCAGAAAGCCCCATTTAGCTCCTCAAAGTGCCTAGAAAGGTCAAACTACTGATCATATGGTTAGTAGCCCAAGATGTAATTCACTATACCACCAGGCTCCTGGTAAATTTAGAAGGTAATTAAATGACCCATGTAAGACTTGATTGCTTTTGGTACTATTATTAACATGTTCTCTCTGTCTGTCTTTCTTTTTAATTGACAAAATTTGCTCCCAGTATTTGTGCTTCCCTTCATATTGAAGAAATAATAATTCAAGACTGTTTGTATTAGGTTTACTTTTAGAAATTTCTACTCTTCCAAGGTTAGTAAGTAGAATCATTATTTCTTATAATTTAGGTGTTTTTTTTCAAATTCTTTATTTATAACACAACTTGAATTTACATATAACAAAGTATATACATTATTACTTTACATTAACACTGAAATATCAGAAGTAAGGCCTTACTACTATCTCCAGACTCAAGAATGTTTTCAATTAAGTAAATATTTTCATTTCTTTCCTGGCTTGTTCCTGTCCATTCCAAAGGCTTTACTCTTAAGCATTCTTTATTCTTAACACTCAAATAGGTGAAACATATCATCTTCATTAACTTGGTTAATGATTTCAAGAAAAAGTTCTGCATGAAAAAATATATATATTCTGTTCTTAATTCAGTGTTTTGATGATAGGAATTTACTTACTCAATTTGGCTTTTCCTAATTTTAGAATCCAATGGTACAAATTCAGCTGTCCACCATGCTTAAATATCTCTGATAATGCTTCGGGCTAGGTAAAAGTGACCACTTTTTTTTACTATGTAAAAATCATATAAAATATCTATTTCACTAGCCAATAGTTTTATTTATCATGGATAATAATATTCATGTAAATAATAATTCATTTATAATTATCCTCTATAAGCCCAAGTTTTCAATTTCCCTATAATGGTGTAGAAGTCGGTTGGTAAATATTGTAAATATAATTAACTCAATTTTTAATCCCATAAAATTCAATTTTTCTGCTTATTTTACATTTGCGTTTGCTAGACTCTTAATCCTTTCTGCAGCTATTGGTTCCCTCTTTATTTGATTTCAGATTAACTTAATGTTTTTTTGATTAGGTAAAAATACAGACAACAAAAACATCCACAGATTCCAAAATTATAAAAATATGACTTAATAATATAAAATATTCACTAAGATTTTTAAAGACAGAAAGGAAAAACAACAACAAAGTCATTGTATGTCCTTTGTGTAGATTGTCATGTCATGTTTTAATGTCCCTGAAGACAGTATATTTAATTTTGTCTTCTCTATCTATATCCTGGGAAATATGTATAAGAAAAAAAATACAAACAAAATAGTAATGTTTTGGCCATATGTTAGCATGTGTAGAAATTGCTTAAATGACAAAACTCTTGCCTTCCATAATTTGTTATGTATTGAGCTAGTTAAGATTTTATGGCAATTTGACTGAGCTAGGATTTTCAGAGATTTGGCAATTAAGAGCTAGTTATCCCCTATAATGTAACCTAACAGAATATAATTACCTCCATATTGGGAGCTGCTAAGAGCAGTCAATCCATTGTAATAAGATTAGGTTTTGATGCAACACCCTTACCCAGGGCACAGTGCTTACTCAAATGCAATCAATTGAAGGGACTTTTGTGCGGGGATTAGGGGTGCAGGGAGGGTACACCTTCTTCCAATGTAAGTGGAAGTTGTAGCCTAAGACATACATGAACCGATTTTTCTTTTAAAAATCTCTTGATTTTAATATCAATATAATTTATGATTAAAACAAACAAACAAACAATAAAAACCTTCTGTGAGGGGAAAAAATGAGTCATCTGTCCCGCTTCCTGGGGATGGGAAGAGAAAGAAAAAAAATAAATAAAATCAGGAAGAGGAAATAAAGGGCAAAGACTGCTGTTTCCTTTTCTATACATATACCTAATAACCATTCACATACGCAAATGGGCTCACATACTCTTTGTTATAAAGCCCTCACAAATCTAAATTTAAAAAATAGCTTTTTTTCCCCACTTAACAATTTGGAAAATTCAAGTGTAATGTTTTTAGTAATTACATTGTGCACACAAGTATGAGCTTAATTCCAGATTTTAAAAAAAGTACTCAAGATTAAAGTAAATGCTATTTAAGTTCAGCCAATTAATTATATTTAAGTAAAAGGTGCCTGCAATATGATTGTTTTCAACATCTGAATATGATCACCCAATGTGGTTCACATATCATTTCTATACTTCAGAATCATTTAAAGTTGTTCATAATCTTTAAAGTGTGTTACCATAGATGTCATGACTGTACTGTGTAAGCAGGTAAGAGAACATAAATTCTATTTTTCTTTAACATCCTAGCTTAAAACTTTTCTGTTTCTTTGTTTTTTAAGTTGGCTAATACTGTTTCCTTCATTCTGTCATTTCTTTTCATCATTAGCATTTGACTGGGAATCATCCGGCATATTATCTGGAAGCAATAGAGCATGACATGCTAGTTAGAAACAACAGTTCTGATTAAATGTTAGGTTTGAGAATTTGATTCTCACTTCAGGAAACGAACACCCACATCCGTATGCACCATTTACTGTGTTCCCAGTGTATTTGTTTTCCATCATACGCTATGGCCTCAGAACAAAAATAACCCAGTCCAAAAGATTCTTAAGGCCATCTGCTCCACTTTGCCTTCTGAGGCTTCTGTTGTTTTTCTTTACTCAAGCAAGGCTGCAGTGATGCTCCCGATGACGTATTGTTTTCCTGCTGTTTATTTTGGCTTCCTTCCTATAAGGATTTTGAGCGTTGTCTCCAGCTGCCTGAAGCTGCGATAGCCAATTATCTGACTTTGGTTGCACCGGATGCTTATGGGGTATGTGAAAGGCATTTTAATGAAAATATTTGAGCTGCCAATTTACAAGAGAAACTTTCTTATAAAATTATTCAGACATTTTAGAATCAAGCATATAAATACACTGAACCTTTATCAATCTTTTCAAAGGGTACTACACTTATGCTGGAATGCATAGCGTTTAAGACAAAAACAAGACATTTGAAACTGTAGTTGGTATTTTCTTTAGCCCATAATTAATATTATTAGCTATTCAAAAGAGAAATTCCATAGTAGCTCATTTGAATTTCACATTTAGTTTAAATTGAACTTGGAGGTAAAATAAAAACGGACAATTTATTTCAACGTCATAAACAGAAAACATTCAGAATTGTCGATGAAACTACATGCAAGAAGAACCATTTTGAAGAATGCACCTTGTTCATTTCTTCCCTTTCCTTCATCAGAATACTGCGCTTGCTTCTTTCAGCATCTCTTTCTTCTCCTTTTGTTTCTCTAGTCTACCTTTCCCATTTGGAAGGAATTGATTACTTAGCCCTCAACTTTTATCTTCTCCTCTTATTTTTTTTTCCTTACAACCTCTCTGGAACCTCTTCCTCATTTTAGATGCTAATTAACACTTGCTAATTGAAATTTTAAAAGCTGAGTCTTATAAGCACTTTAGCACTTCAGAAAACTGTGATCATAGACAGATTTCAAAATAGTTTCGTGTGTAAAATAGAAGACGTTAAGGACTCTGCTGTCTTTTAAAGGATGTGTGAAAACAGGATATGTGTCTAAAATGTACACTTCTTTTATTTTCACAGTGCATGTCTAATTCTGCCATTCTTAACGCAGTTTGAAAACAAAGCGGCTTTGTTAGTTTCTGGCTTGGAGATTACTGCCATTAGAATCCTGGCCTATTAGCTCCTTTGAAGATATTACCGATATTTCAATATTCACTGCAGATGCCTCAATCTGTAGTATCCAAAGATTTCATGGAATTTAGAAATATTTAACTGATTTAAATTTTCAATATGTCAAATGTAATTCTTAATAACATTTAATTATAGTAAGTTCATTAAATGAGTTAATAAGTCTCACATCTATAACAAGTCCTAGTACAAGGAAAATAAAATAAATTTTAACTTTGTAGCAACAGCTAAGTAAACAATTCATATTGCTGTAATATACCTCAATCACAAAACTGTTAAATTCTCAAGTTAAGGAATATTTTTATTATTTTGATAGAAGTTTGTTTGTATGTCGATTGTAATAAAACATCAGAAACAGTATAAGGAAAAGAAATAAGAACATAGAAAAATATTTTCTCCGTGTTCTTAGTGAATTATGTTCTAATGTTAAAGCAGATATATCTTCTAGAAATAATTAAGTTTCTTCATGTCTATTAGACATGTTTATAGGAGCCACTAACATAAAATTAATTAAATTACAGCTTGCAATATATGACCTCACTCGAGATAATGTTATGTAATTAGTTGAATTCACTGGGCATTTTCAATCTTGATCCCTAATAAAAAATATTTCTCAATTGAAAGTGACATCTGCTATATTAAAAATATATTTTAGAAGAATATGCAGTGGATTCAATGGTCTATCATGGGAATCAATGCATATTGCTTCTTAGTAAGTTCTATGAAAAAAAATACATCTTCATACAGAACTATTACCACTGAGCTGTTCCCACTTGTGATGAGCCAGGTGTATCAGAGTAAAAACCTGTGTTCCAGGAGCATATTTTTCAGTAGAAGCTTGCCAATCCTTCTTCTAGACATCAAGTGGCTCCATGAAAACTATTAGATGTAATTCAATTGTTGAGGAGATTTATATGCATTTTTTTAGCCTAGGAGAATTTTGTACTAGCAAATATTTAGCAGTCTAAACTACCTGTCATGTTAGTGACCCCAAATCAATATATTTGAGTCCATCAAGTACTTAACCTCGCAGTAGGTATTAGAAAAGACCTGATCTATTAAGGCCAGATGAGAGCGTTGGTGTTCAAAAAAGTTAGGAAGCACTCAATGCATAGATAAGAAACATTTTTTAAAAAAGAATAATTTGAAGGAGATCAAATCACAAACATGCAGGGAAGTAAAGACAAAAACACTGTCTAGGATAGATTTCTTTGTTATTTATCTTTTGTTTCCCCAATAAGATGGAATAATAACATCCTGCTCAAATGTATAATCAAATAAAAAGAACATAATTTTTTAGTTTTATAAATATTTATGGTTTCACATTTTCCAGAAAAATCTTGTCAAACACATTACCAAACAAACAGCAGTGCTCTTTATTCTCAATATTAAGCATTTTGTCCATCAAAAATTAATGAAGTACTCTATACTTTTTATAACTCATCTGGGAAAGCAGTGAGTCTCAAACAGTTTTTGAAATGTTAAGGTCAAAGTTGCAAACAGAATCTATGTAATGATTAGAAAAACTGAATGGCAAAATCTTGTTCTAACAAACAGATGGAGTAAGAGTTTTGAGGCTCTCGACGGCCCCCCACTGATCATCTTGCTGGCTGGCCCTGCACTAGTGGAGGTGTTCCCCTGCGAGGGTGGCACACGGCAGCGGAGCCTCTGGGCTGCTGTGGGGCTGGAAAGGAGGCTGTGCTGCTTTCATTTTATTCTTCAGTAGAATTCTCCCCTTTCTCCAACAATTTCACCATTATTGCAAGACTCCTGGCTGTTGGTATTAATAGAATCACGTGCATCCCCATTCTCTCATCTGTTTTCTTCATTGGCTTCTTTATCTCCAGTGACACTTTTTATCTCTGGATGGATGAGGTACTCAAGACTGTCCCCACTTTGGACTTTCTTTGAAAAAAACAAATACTCCTAGTTTTTTAGAGTGTGTGAATGATCCTCTTTTGCCGCCATTCTTGAAGTTTTTTGAGCAATTTTTTCAAGTAGTAGCGGCCTCTTTTTGAAAATTTTCTTCTAGTTCCCGTAGATATTCTGTCGTTCTTTCCCTTTCACTTTTGAGAGATTTTCCCCTGCATTTTGACGTTTGAGCTAAACTTTTCTGTGAGTCATATGCCTTCGCTCAGATTTTCAGAAGTTTTTGCAATTCTTCCTTTCTTTGCTTCTGTTTAGTTAGGATCCGATTTTTTTCTTCTTCCAACATTTTCTTTTAATCAAGAGATCTCCTTGTGGCTTGTTCTCTTTCTCCAAAGACACTGTGGATTTTGAAGGGTTCAACTTGAGCTTCTTAGTAGTGACTTGTACTTCAGAGACAGCCAAAGTGTTTCTTTCAAACTGTCTTTCTTCATTTGAGTGTCCGCCAGAGCTCTCTCTCTTTTAGAGGATGCGCGTGAGGGTGCACGCAGATCAAAGGGTTCACGGGATGTTTGAAGTTTTAATCACTGTTTTCTAAGATGCATCTCTAACATCGCTCAGGAAGGTTTTCAACATCCGAGGTAGGGCACCTGACCCTGCGATTCCAAAGACACTTCTTGGGACACGGGTTTCCTGGTAGCAAGATTTCTGTGAGCTGGTCTCGGTTTCACAAGAGACAGATGCTCTGAGGGTTCTTGGGCTCTCAGCAGTGCCTGAACGTTTCTAATGAACTCCTCCTTGAATGTGTCCCTGTCAGTTGGGCCATAAATCGATCGAGGGAGGGGCCTGGCTTTAAATCGATTTGTTGTCATTTTAGGCTTAGAAAAGTCTCTCAGCTTTTCCCGGGCTGCTTGGTTTGGTTCCTTTCTCACAATAAATTTAAATGGTTTTTGTGAGGCCAAAAGAGCATCTTGGAGCCTATCCCTGCAGGGCGCTCCCCTTTCCCTAGTGGCATGACTGTGTGTGGTCAAAGGGAAGAAAGACACATGAAGAGACTGGTCTGATTGTCTCAGTTTCTTCCAGCGCTTTGTGTCCTCTTTCTGTTCCGCAAGTTTGCACATCACCTTCATCTCAATATCCGACTTTGAAGTTGCCCCTCTGATTGAGATATTAACCTTGCTGTTGTTGTTCTAAACCACTTATAAAATTTGTTTTCTCAGGGCAGCATAATCCTTTATATTCAGACATATAAAAGCAAACACCTTCACATGAATTAACAAGCAATTCAATAAAATCACAAAGTAAAGCAATAGGCAAATGAATGAAGGAGTGAAGGGAAACAACAGAAATATGGAAAGTGAATTATAGTTTTTGTAGAAAAATTTGATTACCAAGGCAATGAACATAATCAACAAATAAACTACAAATTAATATGAGCAATTGTGTGAGGGTGAATAATACAAAATAAATGCACAGAAATCAATGTTATTTCCTTATAAATATATGAATTAAATAAAAACATAACAAATAAGATAAAATCCATTAGAAGACAAAACCTATCTGGTATACATTAGTCATATAAAATACACACACACACAATATAAAACACACATACACAGACACTTTATAAGGAAACCTGTAGGCTAGAACATTAGAAAATGTAAATCAATAGAGATATTCCAATTTATAAAATGCCATGAAACAAGATTATGAAAACGTATGTTCTTTCCAAATAAATGTATTAATTTAAGGAACATAAATTTAATATTTTTTAAAATAAAAGTTATTATTCTAAACTGTATAGAAAAATGTAAATGTCTATAAATTCCATGGACAACCAGGAAGACATTAATGAGAATTTGCACACATTGAAAACAATATAGCTAATGCTACTGAACAACTTGTTTAAGAATGGTTGGATGAGAAACTAAATTTTGTATAGAACTTCACTGACAGAACAAAAAAACATAAATTAAAACAAGAATAAAAATCACACTTAAAAATATCTACAAATGAGTAAGTTGGCATTTGAAAGGACTAATTGTGAGTATAGGTGTCCTTTAAGACATGTTATAATTGATGGGTTTGATCAAGGATTGCTTATCAATGATGATGGATTAAATTTATATCTCTTCCCCAAAGTAAATTGAAATACTAATCTCTGTAACAGTTAATGTGACTTTGTTTTGAATTTGTAGGACAAGAAATACCAGTTAACTTAAAGGGCTACAGAAGCTGAAAGACAAGGACTGATCTTTCACAGAGTCTAGAGAGCATAGCACCTTGTCAATGCTCTCAAGAGGGTCTGCTAGCCAAATATATACAGTGAACCCTCGCCACTTCGCACTTCGACTTCCGCGGCTTCACTCTATCGCGGTTTTTGCGTAACAGCGTATGCTCTGTCATTACTGCCACTGATTGGCTCATACTTTACACGCTTGATGCCATAAATAATATAATAAATAATAAATGATAATTGTAACGTCCAAAATGTTTTACTGTATTTTCCCTTTTTCGTTTAATAAATTGGGTAATACGAGTGTAATGGTGACTAAAGGGTGTTTTTTCATGTCCTCTATGCTAAACTACTAAAATATTTGATTTACAAATAAGGAATCCTACTTCGCGGAATTTCATTTATCACGGTAGGGTCTAGACCCGATTAACCGCGATAAACGAGGGTTCACTGTATATATATATATTCTATATTTTCTACTCATAAATACGAAATTGGTTACATCCTAAGGAGACATCATTAGCCTTGAGTAAGGGGTTGCACTCCACCCTAATCATCCCACAACTGTTTGTTAGGTCAAGTTATGGGAGAGACCTTATTGCAAAACTACTGAGATTCCTGGCCCGGACAAATAAACAACACAAAACAAAACAATCCTACTTTGTGACACATTAAGTCTGAAAAGAACATAACCTCTGTACTTGCTGATGTCTGGTTTAATGACATGCTGGGACAACTGACAGAATGCAGAAAGCATACCTTACTTGTATGGCCAGAGATTTACTACAGACAAATGAATACGAAAGACCAGCTCCATATGGAAAGATCAGGGGATGCTCCCCATCTCTGGAGAACAACATCATGACTGGAAAAGGGACAAAGAAGACCCGCAACAAGATAGATCGACACAGTGGCTGCAACAATGGCTCAAGCACAGGAAGAAGTGTGAGGATGGCGTTGGACGGGGCAGTGTTTCATCTGCAGTGTCCAGAGTCGCTATGGCTTGGAACCTATTCATTGGCACCTAACAGCAATAACAATTGACTAATTGGACCCCTGAGATTGTGGTGTCTTTTCTTTCAACTTAGTAAATCAGTCCTGCAAGTTGTTTGACTTTGTCTAGAACGCTCACATAAGGGTGCTTCCTCTGTGATTGTGACTGTATGTGCAACACACAGAGACATGTATGTTCATGTGCCAACAGATATATTTGTACATGCATATTCATAGACTCACATATGCCTTTATGTACACAGATACCTATCTTATCACATGCACTTTAAAATCCTTTTAAAATTGTTGCAAAATTGCATATATTATAGCAATAACTGTACTTGTTCTTTTTTCTTGTGCTCTTCGCAGTGCCTTTATTTTCTTGAGTAATTTCGTTTTGGATTCACCTATATTTGGTCTTGTCTTTACTATTATCAAAGATCATCAATCTTAACGCCTCCCCTTCTGGCTGTGCCTCCTCCAAACCTTATTTGTTTTTTTCTTCTGGAAGTCCATGTTACTTTCAATATTTTTTTTTTCAACACTGTAATTCAAATACATCACTTCTTCCCACTCTTCCTAATTTATTGCCCATCGTCCACATACTTATGAGGCTACGACTGAGAGCACTTGCACCTTAGTGCTTAAGATGATATCTTTGCTCTTTAAGACTTAAGTCTTTTTATGGTATATTTGCACGATGCATTATATTATTTGATTTCTTGACAGTTGCTTTTATGAAAATGGATTATGTATCCAAGCAAAACGAAATCCTTTTAATGTGTTTTTCCCATTAATCGAGACGTAGTCTACTAGTTCAGTCATGCAGATATTTTTCTTTACATTGAGTTGTAACTCATCCTGAAGGTTGTAGTCTTTGATCTTCATCAGCAAATGCTTCAAGCCCTCTTCCCTTTCCCAAAGTAAGGTTGTGCCATCAGCATATCACAGTTTGTTAATAAGACATCCTCCAATCCTGATGCTGCATTTTTCTTCATATAATTGACTTATTAAGATTTTTTGCTCAATATGCAGATTAAATGAGTATACAACCCTGGCACATATGGTCTACATACAGTTTTCCATTAGCACAATTGTGTCCAAAAATTCCAGTATTTTGAAATGTGTTATGATCTACACAGTCCAATGCTTTTGAATAGTTAATAAAGCACAGGTAAACATACTTCTGGCATGATCTAATTTCAGCTAGAATATATCTAACATCCACAGTGATATCCCTCATGCTGAGTCCTTTTCTGACTCTGGCTTGCACTTCTAGCAGTTCCCCATCAATATGCTGCTTCAACTGTTTTACAAATATCATTAGCAATGTTCTTGAATGTGATATTAAAGCTATTGTTTGCTAATCTCCACAGTCTATTGAGTTCTTTCTTTGGAATGAATCTAAAGATGTTCAATATATATCTCTTCCAATTGGTTGACCAGGTAGCTTTCTTCCCAATTGCTTAGCACAAAGAAGTGAATGTGTCTATCACTGCATCAATTTGTTGAAATATTTCAATTGCTCTTCCACAAACTCCTGGAACCTTGACATTTTCTAATGGCTTTTTTGCAGCATAGACTTCTCCTTTCAATATCAGTGGTTCTTAAAGATAGCTCTTGAAATAGTTGAATTTCAACACATTATATTTGGTAAAGTTTCTGTGTATTCCTTACATCTTTTGATAATTCCTTCATTCTTCAATAGTCTGCCCATAGAATCCTTAAATAGTACAATTTCAGGCTTGAGTTATTTTTTTCCAGTTTTTCCAATTTATATATGCAGAGCATGTTCTTCCTTTTGATTTTCTAACTGTAGCTTTTGCACATTTCATCATAATATGCAGGATTTTTTCATTCAGATCTTGTTTATATCATACTTTTTTTCCATTTCCTTTTGTTACTCTACTATTAAGAGAAGTTTCAGAGTCTCATCAGATATCACTTTGGTCTTTTCTTTCTTTCCTAACATTTTGAAGACCTTTTGCTGCCTTTATATATGATGTTCTTGTTGTCACCCTACAACTTACCAGACTTTCAGTCATTCGTCTTCGAAGTGTCAAATCTTTAATGAAATGTACTCTAAACTCAAGTCGGATATGCTCAAAGTTGTATTTTCTCCCTGTTCGAATTGCTTAAGTTTTTTTGCTTATATTGATGGTCTGTTCCACTGCCAGCCCTTGGTCTTGTTTTGGCTGATGATATTCAGCTTCTCTGTAGACTCTTGCACAGTGAAAGTGAATGCTATTTCTATATATTATGTCAAGAGAAGTCCATGAATGCAGTCATCATTTATATTGTTGGAGGTGGTGGAGGTATTTGCAATAATGAAGTCAATGGTTTTGCAAAATTGTATAATGAAATTTATGATTTTTATTCTATCACAAAGGTAATATTTTCCAATTTTTGAAAATTCCTTCATAATGTCCTTCTCCAGGGGCCAGTCTCTCCTGACAACATGCCCAACATGTGTAAGGCAAAGTCTAGCCATCCTTTTCTCTAACCTTACTTCAAGACTAGTTTGTTATTTTAGCAGTTCATAATACTTTTAATACTATTTACCAATACCATGATTCAAATGCATTATTCTTCTTCAGTCATCTTTATTCAATGTCCAACTTCCACATGCATAGGAGGCGAGTGAAAATATGAGAGCTTGGCTTAGGGGCACTTAGTCCTCTAAGCAGCATTCTTGCTTTTTAACACTCTAGAGAGGTCTTCAACATGTCCTTTGATCCCTTGACTGCTACTTCCATTAGCATTGATTGTTGATCCAAACAGGACAAAATCCTTGTCTTCTCCCTGTTTATCATGAAGTTAACTATCGGTCTATTTGTGAGGATTTTGATCTTTTTACATTGAATTGCATTCCATACCAAAGGCTGCACTCATTGATCTTCATCAACAAGTATTTCAAGTCCTCTTAAGTCCCTGAGGCAAAGATGTGACACCTGCAGGTTGCAGATTGATAATTAACCTTCCTGTAAACCTGTTGCTACATTCTTCTTCATATAAGCCAGATTCTTTAATCATTTTCTCAGCATACAGATTCAATAAGTGCAGTGAGCAGAATAAACTCTGACACAAAACATTCCTGATTTTAAACCACAACTGCTTCTTGATCCATCTGCAAGTTCCTCATGAGCACAATGAAGTGCTCTGGAATTCGGGTTCTTTTACGGCTATCCAGAGTTTGTCTTGCTCCTTGACATAGGCAACAAAACACAGATAAGCATCTTTCTGGTGCTTTCTGCTTTCAACAAAAATCCATCTGACATCAGCATTCATATCCCTTGTTCCACGTACTCTTCTGAATCCAGCCTGAATATCGGCAGCTCCCTGTCAGTGTACTGATACAACCAGTGTTAGATAATCTTCAGCAAAATTTTACTTACATAGGATATAGTTCTATAGGTTGGGGTTCATCTTTCTTTGGAAAGGGTACAAACATCGACCTCCTTCAATCAGTTGGTCAAGTAGTTGTTTTCCAAGTTTCCTTCCACATTTCCCACTCTAATAATCAGTAATTATCATTGCATTCTGATAACATGTTTGATCAATTTTGGACAGAAGATGTCCATAATATGCTTTATATTCTGGTTTAGTGGTTACACAAGGGGCTTCTTTCAAAATACAATTGGACAAGAGCTGCCTCTTCACAGTAGAGGCAACTCTACTTAATGTCATGGTGAATGAAAGATCACAGGGTCTTTATGTGCTGAATTTACACTAGTTAAAGTGAGAAGAAACAGGTGGAAAAATCTATTAATTGGAATGTAAATTGTCCAAATCTAGTAAAATTAGAAGTTGTCAAAAATAAAAGGGAATAAAAAAAAATAAAAATAAATAAAAGGGAATACTTGAAGATAATAGTCTAGGCATTATTGAGCTGAAATGGACTTGTATTGGCCATTTTGAATCAAGTGGTCTACCATGCAAGGAAAGATTAATTGAAAATGAATGGTATCACATTTATTGTTAGCAAAAAAATTGAGATCTATCTTGAAGCACAATGTTGCCAATGATCAAACTAAAAAACAAAGCAACAAAAACATCTCAGAAATACTGCCACCAAGTCAATTTCTACTCATACTTACCCCATAACAAAGAATAGAATTGCCCCTTTGGGTTTCTAAGACTTTAAATCCTTATGGGAGCAGACAGTTCATCTAGAACTGCTAACAAAGTTAGCATTTCAGTGTGTAGCCCATCATACCACCAGGATTCCTGTTGTCAATGACAAATACTGTGTAATCATGAACAGGAAAGACTGGTTGATATGGTTATGATTTAAAATTACACACCAACTAGTAACACCAAAGGTGAATAAATTGACTATTTTACCATCCTCTGTAGTCAGAAATAGATAAAAATGTAATTAGGACTCAGTTTTCTTGGTGATTAAAATACAAAGTTCAAAACAGAGAAGGATGGATCATGGGAATATGGCTATAGAAAATATACCAAAGATTGCATGAGAGAATTTTATAAGACAAATGGTTTATTCCTTGCAAATGTGTTTGTTTTTTTTTAAAAAAAACCACACGCACAAATGTTGATTATTTATCAGCCTCACTGTATGGAATAATATAAAGAATCAAACTGATTAAATATGTGGCAAAAAATGATAGATGGATAAGTTCAATGTCATCAGTTCTAATAAAGCCTGACACAGACAGTGGAATATATTATCAATTGCTTCTATGCAATTTAAGTTGAATCTGATAAAAATTAAAACACTGGAGGAAGACTCTAACAACTGCCAAAGCAGACACAATCTTGCTTTTTGAAAACTCATTAACAATCTGCCACAGCTTGATACAACCTTTCCTTTTTAAAGTAAAAAACTTGAAACACATACTGTTAAACACAGATTACAGCCTTTGTCATGAATTGGACTTCAATGTAAAGAAAACAAAGATCCTCACAACTGAACCAATGCACACATGGTCAAAAGAAACAAGAACTTGTCAGATTTTATTTTGCTTAGCTTTACAAGTAATACTCATGGCAACCTCAGTTAAGAAATCATATGATGTATTAGTTAAATGCTGTACTAAAGATTTCTTTAAAGTGTTAAAGCATTTAAAAAAAATTTCACTTTGAGGACTAAGGTGTGCCTCACCAAACCAGGGTGAAGTAGTTTATTGTACCAACATGGCCGATAAACACATGTGGGGTTATTTGAAGGGCAGAGGGATAAATGGCTCAGTGAACCTCACCTTTCTAGTTCTCAGGTCTCTTGCTTTCTGATGGTCGGACCAGGGTGCACCTGCCTGACCCAGCTCCCTGCTTCAGCTTGCAAGGCTCAATTCCTGCAAGACATCCCCACGGAGAAGCCACATGGACCTACTCCAATGCAGCCCTGGGTGCTGGAGCAGCCGTGTGGAGACCCCTGCCAGTGCTGTGATGCTTACATGTTCACTGATTCAGCTTTCCTCCTGCAGTCGGTGCCATAGTGTCTGCTTTGTGAGATGGTGGAGGACTTTGTGAACTGTGTTGGACATATGGGTTAATGTTGGACTTGTGAGCTTAGGCAGCACTGGGTTGGGATGTTTTCTTGATGCTCACTTAACCTTTATATAAAACTCTCTCTTATACATGAGTTTCTGTGGATTGGTTTCATTAATGTACCCAGACTAACACACATGGTATTTTCTCTCAGTAAATGTGTATGTAAAAGTTGTACAAAGAATAAGAAAACTGAGGAGGAATTCAACTATGCATTTTATTATGGGTGAAGAATATCGAATATTGAGTATGACATGGAGTGCCTAGAGAACAAATTAATCTGTTTAGAAGAAATCCAGCAAGAATGCACCTCAGATTTGTTTCCAGGAAGGAACAGTCCCTGCCACAGTAAACCGTGCTTGATAAAACAGAGGGGCAATCAAAGAGGAGTACCTTCAGTGGAGTGGATTGTCAATGGCAGCAACAAGGGACTCAAACACAGTCATGACTGTAATGTCTAGGCAGTTGTATGTAGGGCTACTCTCCATCAGAAATGACTCAATGGTATCTTACAAGAACAATATACTTGAAAAGAAAATCCATTGCTTACCTGAAATTCAAATTTACCTGGGTGTTCTGTATTTTTATTTGCCAAACCTGACAATCTTCTGTTTACAGTTAAAGTTTTTTTTTTACATTGCTGAAGTTTGTTTACTTTTATCACCATAGTGACAAAGAAACTATACAAATCCAATGATAAGAAATATTTGAAAATCTTTTATGCATAAATGAAATATTTCACATCTTTAATAATACATAGCTTAAAATCTACTTACAGTGTAAAATACTGTTGTTCAAACAAAAATATTTGGGAAATAAAACCATAAGTAGATTATCATAACATAGAGTTTTACAATTGTGAGTGCAAGCAACTAATCACTAATCTAGATTTTCCTCTGTTAAGCATATGATAACATTCTTATATTGTGAGTAGTGTAAAAAGAAAGTTTAAGGAAATAAGTTATTTCAGCACAATTCTTTCAGTTATTCATTTGTGTCTTCATAAGCAACTAAGTTTTCTAGTATGACAAATATTAAAAACACCTAGATTTTCTTAATTTAATTTTTAGTTCTATTATCTTTCTGCATTTTGCTATGACGCATAGATGTAAGTACAACCATACTCTAAGAATGAATGAAAATATAGAGTTCTGCAATCCTGCTTTATATTTTCTAAAATACAGGAAGACCCTTTTTCATCAACACATGCATCTACCATTGATCGTGTTGCATTTTTGCGGTGAGTAAATTATGGCTCATAGTGACCCCAGAGGGTAGGGCAGAATCTTCCTTGCAATGTTTCCTATGTTGTAGTCCTTATGATAGAAGATGGCTAAGTATTAGTCCCGTGGAACCACAGTGGAGTTCCAAACTGCAAAGCTTTTATTACCAGCCATGTTTTTTAACTGGTGTGGCACCAGAACTGCTTACAATTGACCATAAGAAGGAAAAAATTCAATATAAGCCTCAATCGATCTCTCACTATCCTCAAAGAACCTTCTCAGCTTTACTTAGCCACCTCTTCTGCCAAGCATCTGTTGAGGAAATGATGTAAGTAAATTTTCAACGATTTTAAATCCCTAGCTTTAGCCTAAGTTTAGAAATTGCCAGATTGCACTGTGACTTAATATAATATAAAAGAAAAATGCACAAGTTTCTTCTGCATGGTATTCTGAAACTTACTTAGGGATATATATATATATATTAGATAATGAACTAGAAAATAAAATTTCAGGGAAGATGTGTATTTCTAGAAGATTCCATGGTAAACTTACTATATTAAAGGGCCAATGATAAACAAGGAAAGAACCCATAACAGTGATTGAAATGTTATTTACAGTTGAGTATAAAAATGAGAACTGCCTAAATTAATTGTTAAAATATTTTTTGTGCCACTTAAGAAAATTTAAGACTTATGAAAGCCTTATGATAATCATTTTCTATAGGCATCAATTTATAATTAACATTATTAAATAATTTGATGATAAATTGTATATATTATTTATGTCAAGCACTCAGCAAGCACTTAATAAATAATAGTTGTCATTATGGATATTATTGAATCTATATGGATTTAGTGAATTAAATTGGTTATAGAATATTTGGAGCTAAATGTCCTTGTACAACTTGTTTGATTTAATGTATTTCCCAATATTGATTTGTATTGTAAATGTACTCATTAAATAAATATTATCATTGTGTTATACAGTTTGGAGACATTAAAGTAAGTTGATACTGTTAAATGGCTGCGCTGATGTAAAGATTAATGTTTTATGTCATTATACTTAATGAGGCAGAACTGTATAACCGGTATCTGAAGTGCCATCAACAAACGTTTTAAAGTTCATTGTAGTGTGCCCAGACGGGATATTGTTATGCAGGCATCAGATCACACAGGAAATGGATGTGAATCCAGTGTGCACATCTGAACGTGAAGGTGGAGCTATGGAAAAGAATGACAAAGAAAGGCTTCAGGAGGTAAAAATAAGATAAAGATAAATAGAATGGGGTTTGAAATTAAACTTGCTGCAGGAGAATGTGTTAGGCAGTTTTAAGATTATGGCTTGAAGGTAAATCACAGCTGACAGAAAAGATCTTATGATTATTCTTAAATAAATAAATAAGCAATAACTAAAACCAAAATAAGCAAACACTTGTGGTTTGGGGGTCTGGGACACTTGCTTTTTATTTCAGCTTTTCACTAGCTTCTGACTTTAAATCATTGCAATAAAATTGTGTCTGAGACAAGTCAGAGTCTCATTTCATATGATAACTAGACGGAAAAAAAGAAGCATAGGGGTAAGAAATGATGCTGCCATATTATGGTGTTAACAACGAATATTGAGTATGTTTTTGATTTCCAGAACTCAACTAATTTCACTACCCTCTAGTCCAGTGGTTCTTAACCTTCCTAGTGCCACGACCCTTCATACAGTTCCTCATGTATTGGTGACCACCCAACCATCAAATTATTTTCATTACTACTTCGTAACAGTAATTATTGTTATGAATTGGTGACCCCTGTGAAATGGTCGTTTGACCTCCAAATGGGTCGCGGCCCATAGGTTGAGAACCACTACTCTTGTCGATTCTTACTCACAGTGACCCCATGGGCTTCTGAGGCTATATGTCTTTTCACGGGGTAGGAAGCCTCATCTTTCTCCTATGGAGTGTCAATTAATCAGAAGAGAAATGTCAGACTCAAGTGGGAGGAGACATTTTGCTCAACTGTATTATGCCATGAGGTCACCAGGCTCCTATTATTAGACGAAACACAAACAGAATGCTCCTTAGAAAGGAAGGTGGTGAGATGTCAGCTCACCTATTTGGAGAAGTCATCAGGAAAAGTAATTGTTCAAAAAGGCCATCAAGGTTGGCAAAGAAGACTTTCAGTGCAAGGGAGGGAAGCCCGCCATACATACACTAACAGGCACAGCAGTCGGCGCAGCACTATGAACGGAGGTCCTCACTCGCTCTCCGCATCATGTCAACTGTGACCCAAAGTGCTTGTACAGAACAGGGTAGGCCTGCCTCTGTGGGTTTCTGAGACTATAATTCTTTAAAGCAGTGGTTCTCAACCTTCCTAATGCTTTAACACAGTTCCTGATGTTGTGCTGACCCCCAGCCATAAAATTATTTCAGTGTTACTTCATGACTGTAATTTTGCTACTGTTATGAATCAGGGATGTTAGACCCCCAAAGGGGCGGCGACCCACAGGTTGGGAACCGCTGCTTTAAAGGACTAGAAAGCCTCAACTCTCTCCTGCAGAGCTACCGATGGATGGTTTTGAAGCGCTGACCTTGACATTAGCGGGCCAGTACACAGGACTGGGAAATTTTTCATTTTGTTATACACATGGTCACTATGAGTTAGAAATTAAGAAAAAGTTATGTTCAAATGTACAATGATTCAGAGAGAAATAAATTTAAGGGTAAAAACATCAGCATAGTATCCTATTATCTTTGAAATTATACCAAATTAAAAGTAAAATAGTATTGATTATAATATAAATTGCTATAGAAAACATAGATTGATTTTTCCCCTCTAGTCTTAGAATCACAGAGCTTTTGTATTTTTGTTTTCAATTAAAATTATCTAATTACATACATTACTCAGTTATTTTTAATAAAATATCAGAATATTTTATCTACAAAATAGAGTAGTATTATCATGTCAGTTTTTCATTTAAAGTATCTATTTTAAACTCTTTATATAAAACTTCCCTTAGCCTTTTAAATCTGAATGAAACTAATCAGAGGTGAAATGTAAAACTCAAATGGTAGGAGATATTTTGCTTAAGTATACTGTGCTTCAAACTGTTGCTCCCTTCCATATAAATCTTAAATTATATACTAGTCAGTGTTCTGTAGACCTTCATGTACATTCTCATTTATTAAATAAACATACCCCAAACCCCCAAAATAAAAAACACAGGAATACATTTTTTAAACACTATCTAACATTATATAATTTTCAAACATTTTGAAAGAAAACATGATACACTCTGGATTATTTATTTTATATTCCTCATATATGAAATCGCAAAGCTAGGCAACTACCAAAAAGAAATTGTGTTTCTAAATTATCAGAACTGATAGTTAATTAGACTGATAAAGATTGTAGTTTTGGGGTTTGGGTTTCAAAAAACAACTGATAATGGATGATATTTACAAGAAAAACTCTTTTCTTTTTGGTTCCTCAATACTGATTGTATCTAATATGTCTGTCCTAAATCTTCTATATATAGAACCAAGGAACAATGAATGTATTCAATAAACATATCTCAATGCTCCAAAAATACTCCTCAAAATTCAAAATCCAAATTTATAGACAATACTACAGGATCAGAATTGTGTGAGTAAAATTATTTGTATTTAAAATATTTTTACATTTAATTGATAATTCAAAGGATAATTAATTTTTTCATGAAGAATCACTAAAACAAAAAAATGCAGTATTTTGAAAATAACTGCTGAGGTTTTATCAGAACTTGATGGAACTATGAAGGCGTCTTCTTATTTTGAAATCATATGTGACATAATCTGGTATAATATACCTCAGGTTTATACTTATTTCATAATGTTCAATTCTCTGCTTTTCCTTGAGGTAGACCTTATTTGGACCAGGATTGTCCATTGCTTGCATGGCAATTAAAGCCTGGTAATCCCCCATGATGAGGTTTAACTCAATGCAATAATCTCCATAAGGAGGTCTGCTTCCCATATATGTGAACCTGTAGAAAGCTTGCTTCCTTTTAGCTCACTCTGGATCCTCCATCTAGCTCATTTTTCAGTCCTTGGACTTGAGCAGTGGCCTGACATAATGCCTATTACTACTTGGAGTGTTCAGCTGGCTGCCAATTTCCCTGCTTCCCTTGGACTCCTTCATCTCTGCAGCCACAAGCCTGTTGTCTTGCTACTGATTTTGGATTCATTATCCCCCTCAGTTACTCCAGTCAGGAGAAGCCTCCCATTTAATAACTGAACAAGAGACCTGAAAGTTACCAGAACTTGGAACTTGCCCACTTCTACAACTGTGTGAGCCGTTTTCCTGATACAAACTTCTGTCTCTCTATTCAAATGTATAAGGGTCATTGCTTTTGTTTCTTCAGAAGGCCCAGGGGAATATACTTTCCAATGAAAAACAAATAGCTTCGCTCAGCTGTCAACTCCTTAAGCGTGATTTCGTTTATTTGAATACTTTGTCCTCTACTCATGGAGCTTTGTCAGGTTGAGACGATCTCCGTAGAACACGATGCATTATAAAGTAGAAGGTCAGTTACAAAGACACAGAACCTCAATGGGACGGATTGACAGAGTGGATACAACAATGGGAGAGTAATATAAGACCAAAGAGTCTTTCCTTCTGTTGTTCATAATGTTGCTAAGGTTCATAAGAAGAGCCTTAATAGCAGGAAATAGCACTCACTAGATGCTGTATCACTGGTATTTCAAATACCAGCAGGGTCAGCCAAAGGGAACCGCCTAAGGACAATAGACTCAAAAATAATTAGTCATAATTGTCATAGAATTGATTTCATTAACTCAGTAAGCTAAATGCGTTGCTTATTATAAGTCGTTGCTGTCATTGTTATGTATCCAGCTGGTTCTGATTCTAGTGACCCTATGTACAACAGAATGAAATATTACCAAGTCCCATGCCGTTGTCGCAATTGTCCTTATGTTTGGACTGCTTGTTACAGTCATTGTGTTGAGTCATCTCATCGACGGGCCTCCTCTCTGTCAAGACTCTTCCACTGTCCCAAGCGCGGTGCTCTTCTCCAGGGGCTGGTCTCTCCTGACAACATGTCCAACGTCCACGAGATGAAGTACAGCTGTCCTTGCTTCTAAGGGGCATTCCAGGTATCCTTCTCCCCAGACAGATTTCTTGGTTGTTTTATCAGTCCACCACTTTTTGGGCTCAGTTTGTCATACTACTGATCCCAGAAGCTATGCCACTGATATTTCAAATACCAGCAGGGGCATCCAAAGTGAACAGGTTTCGGCAGAGTTTCCAGACTAAGAACAGATTACAAAGAAGTCAGAGGCTGTCTGCGTTTGAGGAATTAGCCATGGAAAGCCTTATCAACTGCATGAAAACATTGTCAGACACTGAACACTTCAGAAATAGAAGGAAAACCTTGTCAGAGATAGAGCAGAAGACGGCCTCTCAGGTTGGAAGGCACTCAAGATAAGACTGCGGAAGAGCTGCCGTCTTAAAGGAGAGTCTTCCATAAAGACTTAGACAGGGGCGAAAAGACAGGCAGACCTAACGACAAAGCCTTCGGGGGCTTCACTGATGGGCCCAACTTAAAAGGAGAAGAAACTCCTGCAAACATTGATTAATAATCAGAACTTGGAATGTAGGAAGTATGAACCTAGGAAAATTAGAAGTTGTTAAAAATGAAATGGAACACATAAAGATTAATATGCCAGGCATTGGTGAGGTGAAATGGACTGGTAGTGACCATTTTTAATGACAATATCATACAGTTTACTATGTCGGGATTGGCATAATATTCATTATCAAAAAGCCCCTAAAAAAATACACCAAACCAAAAAAAAAAAAAAAAGAGCGAATGACATACAACATCTAAAAAAAAGGATATTTCAAATCAATCTTGAGGTACAACGCTGTCTGTTTGTTATATAGCTCTTAGTATATCAATGAAACTCTTCATTTCATGAACACAAGGGGTTTCAAAGAGTGTGTGGAAAAATGGAATTAAAAGATGATGGAATCACTTGTGAAGTCCTCTCTTGATGTCTACTAAGAACAAATGTTCTCAAAGGATAAAAGAGAGAGGAATGGAATCCAAGAAGAAGACAGGATGGGACTATGCAAGGTCCTGTCCTTGCCAACCTGGGTCTGCAGTGGAGCCTTGTATTTGAAATAACAGTCATGGCATGATGCCAGCTATATGCTTCAGAAAACAGAATAAATTATGTTAAAAGTGTCCTTGATCACAAGGGCTGAGCTTAAGAAGGTCTTGCCATTAAAAGAATGTTCCAGAATTATATCGTCAAACAGATAGCAAATATATTAAATGCAGAAATAATACAAAAGGAAATTGCTTTCTTATATAAATTTACCCCATCAAGGTTTTATATTGATATGACAAGGACACATTTACTTTAATTTATTCTATTGGATTATCTTTAAAGTTGTTTTTTAGCATGATGAAATTTAATGCATTATGAGTTTTTTAAGAAATGAAATGTATAAATCATAAATAAATGTATTTCTTAAATCAGGAAATATTCTGTATTCAAACTTTTTATAAAAATGTTTCAGGGTCTTTATGATACTATGCTGATTGATTGTTAAAAATAAACCTGGTCATTATGCAAACTGGTGTTGAAATTTGAAAATTATAATAAAACTAGCATATACAAATAAAAGATCATGTATTTAAAAATATGCATGTTTATAAGACTTTAGCATTTCTAGTGTATATTTTTCTTTTATAGTTCCAAAAACTGCATTATCATTGTGTTATCAATCAGAAAAACAGGATAATAAATGATCTGAAGGGAAAATGCAAAACATTTGGTAAATTCAACTTTCTAGATTTTAATTTTCAAGTTTGTGTGCTAAATGAAAGTTAGAGCCATATGTTGAGAAATGTTTCTGTATCTGAAAAATAAGTTTATGGCTCTTCCCCATAAAACACATTTCAAAGTCTCAAGATGGAGTAATTAGAGAGAGATATTTCTGCATGGAATTCTACAAATTATCGCACCTGTTTTGCTAAACAAAGAATGAAAATATGCAGACTTCAACAAAATTCAAGAACTCATTAAGACTTACATTTAACAAGCAGAAATTACTTAATATAGGAAAAGTGTCAGTCATTTTCAGTTAGCCATGAAGTGATTTTCAAACCAATGAAACTGACAAACCAAAAGTGGAAAATTAGCACAATCATATGCACAGTGCCATGTATGGAACATCTGTCTGTGATGATAGCCAATTCAACATTCCACAGGTGGAGACAATGGTATATTCGGTATTACAAGGATATACTTGGCTAATTTCCTTTTAAAAACTAAAAGGCAACATGTTATTTTCATAGTTGCTATAAAAACTGAACATAATCTTAGAAAAAGATAATCAGGCATTTGTAATATCTACATGACAATTTGTAGCAATAACATAAATTTCATTTTTTTAACATCATTTTATTGGGGGCTTGTACAGCTCATCACAATCAATACATCCATTGTGTCAAGCTCATTTGTACATATGTTGCCATCATCGTTTTCAAAGCATTTTCTTTCTACTTGAGCCCTTGGTATCAGCTCTTAATATTTTCCCCTCCCTCCTCCCTCCTCCTTCCCTCCATCATGAACACGTGATAATTTATAAATTATTATTTTATGTGTTGCACTGTCCATAATCTCCCTTTACCACCTTGTCTGTTGTCCATTCCCCTGGGAGGGGGTTATAGAAAGATCATTGTGATCAGTTCCCCCTTTCTCCTCCCATCTTCCCCTTACCTTCCTGGTATGGCTACTCTCAATATTGGTCCCAAGGAGTTGACCTCTCCTGTATTCCCTGTGTTTCCAGTTCTTGTCTGTACCCATATACATGCTCTGGTCTAGCCAGATTTGTAAGGTAGAATTCAGGTCATGATAGTGGGGGTGGGGTTGGGGGGAGGAAGCATTGAACAACCAAAGGAAAGCAGTATGCTTCCTTGGTGCTATACTGTACCCTGATAGGCCCATCTTCTCCCCATGACCCTTCTGTAAGGGGATGTCCAATTGCTTACAGATTGGCTTTGGGCTTCCACTCTGCACTATCCCCCTCATTGACATTATGGTTTTTTGCTCTGGGTCTTTGATGCCTGACACGTGATCCCTTTGACACCTTGTGATCACACAGGCTAATATGCTTCTTCCATGTGCGCTTTGTTGGTTCTCAGCTAGATGGCCACTTGTTTATCTTCAAGCCTTTGACCCCTTTTTCAATGTTTTCCAAGTGTTCTAAATGAACATGTAAGAAAGTGTTGTTTTCTTTTTCTTTCCTCCTATATATTGCTGCAAAAGTATATAAAATATTCAACTATAACCTTGTGAGTTCATCTGGAACAAAACCTCTGTTACTGTTTAATATATGTATTTCAGAAAAGAATCTTAAAATTTTGAGATTTCCTTAGAATTAAATCAAGAACAGCCAAACTGTTTACATACTTTTATAAAGCATTTATGCAATACCTTATGTGTGCTTTAAAATGGGACAATAAATTTGACAAGATAATATACCTTATTGTTAAGGAATTTATAAATCAGTAGAAGGAAGAAATTAAGCATATTTGGTAAAGCAAAGTAAAGGAGGGTCAATTTTAAAAAATTAAATAAAATATAAGCAACAGGAGGGAGAATGTGAATCTTTATGGCTTGCTCTAACAAAAACAGACAAACTATTTGATCAAAGCAGAGTTTCACTTTGGGGAAATAGTGAAAATGAATTGTATGATAGGAGGTACAAGTATATTATGTAGAGACACCTGGATTCTACATAAAAAATATGTATGAATTTATTAGCAAAATCAAATAAATATTTTAAAAAGGAGTTATGCCCCCAAAATAACAAATTAATGAGAGAGAACATTAACCCAATGCCTTCAATGTATCTGTCATCTTACCAAGTATTTTACTTGGCTATTTCTTTTAATCCTCATGTAAACAACAACAACACGATGGGGTCATTGTTAATTCTCACAATTTTAGAAAGCAGGAACTTACATTCTGAGAATTTGCATACCATGCTATGAGTCAGCTATCCAGGGAGCTGTACAAATGGACTTGGAACAGGTTGCCACACTGCAAGGCCAGTGCTATGAACCACATCTCTGCTATGGTTCTATAGCATTCATGCCACGTAGCAAGCAAGGAGAAATTACTTATATAGCAAAATTTGTGGATTTATTTTCCTCATATCATTTAGAAATGAACTGAAGATGAGATGGATCAAGATATTTATATAATCATTATAAAGTCCCATAAACAAACATATGAATGTCTCATATATAAAGTGTGGCATATTGAACCTTCTACTGATAATTTCTTTCTATACATATTTCAAATAAAACTTCTGATACCCAATTGTATTGATTTGTATCTTATAGTTCCTTGTGATGGTCTTTTGTTGGAAATAAACATGGAAAGACGATGACTAAATAAATAATTCAAGTGTGTTATTATATAAAACATTTAAAAGGCATTAATCAACAATGGTAAAACCTGCTTACAACATAAGTTAAGAGTTCAATTTGATTTGGGTTAATGGCTAAAATATGTGCAACAGTTTGTGGCAATATTTTCCATTCATTTTGTATTTACGTTTTTAGATATATTCCTCTACTAGGGTTATTATGAGAATGTTAAATATACATAGAATGAAAACTTCATATATCAGCAAGCTCAAGAAAGTCAATAATTCACAAGCCCATTTTCATCTTCTGAGAATCTCTCGTTTTTATTACGTTTCTAATTTTCAGTCATCCTCTTGTCTAGGTGACAGGGCTAAGACAATCGAATGTTTCACTCTGTGCACTACTTCCACAATGCCATAGATATATATTAAAGAACTAGCACTTGCATATATGTATATTAATATTACAAACCAACCAAATACTGACACCAAGTAGATTCTGACTCACAGTGACCCTGTAAGACAGAGGGGAACTGCCTTATAAAGTTTTCAAGATGGAAACCTTTGTGGAAACAGATTGCTCCATCTTTTTTTCATGGACCGACTGGTGGATAAGAACCACTGACCTTCTAGTTAGCATATAAGCACTTTAGCCACTGTGTAAAGCATGATAAAAATTGAGATTATCATTAAGGTCAACTAAATCTAAAATATAAACAATCGGGCAAGGTTTCAATTATATTGTACAAGGTTTTAAGGGGTAAATATTGATTACCCCTTAAATTATCAAATTTAAGATGTATTATCAAAGTTAAAATTTTAATGTAAATTAACTATATTGTAGATTTTAGAGGCTATTGAGTCAATTCTCACTCATAACAACCATGTGTATGTAAAGCAGAGCAATTGGTCCTGATTTGAACAGATCATTACCGCTACTGGATCAGTCCATCTCTTTGAGTGCCTTTTGCTGACCCTCAACTTTATCAACCATAATGTCCTTCTTCAGGGAATGGTCCTTCCTAATAATACATACAAAGAACATAAGATGTAGTTTCCAACCTCTCTTCTAAGAAACACTCAGGCTGTCCTTAGTTCAACATAGATTTGTTTGTTCCCGTAGAAGTTTGTGGGATATTAAATGTTCTTTGCCAACTATAATTCAGTCATCAACCATTCCTAGAGTTTCTGTATACATTTTCAGTACTATTTAATAAATAAAAAATAATTTTCTCAATATGTTCTCAAATATCATTTTTTAAAGAAGTTGAGCGAAGGTGATGCTCACATTTGATTTAGATCAATTGAAAATAATTCTAGGGCAAAACACTATGGGCATGCAACAGAGCAGCAAGGGGAGCAAACGATGAAATCCTTGGGGAATACCAAAAATAGACTTTGGGGCCAGGGTGTGGCACCCCATCAGACTCAACCAGAAAACATTCCTAAAGGTCAACAAACTGACCTGGAACTATTTATAGGCTTTTCTTTTTTTGTTGTTGGTCTTTTTGTTGTTGTTGCTGATCGATTT
Organism: Echinops telfairi; assembly: GCF_000313985.2. NCBI lineage: Eukaryota > Metazoa > Chordata > Mammalia > Afrosoricida > Tenrecidae > Echinops > Echinops telfairi. The sequence continues at coordinate 3,144,696 of NW_022107432.1, read as the reverse complement.
ATTCTTTGTTTTATTTTGCTGTTTTGCTTGTTCTGTCTTGTTTTTTGCTCATTATTGTCTCTATATATCTACCTAGATAAGATAGGTGGGATAAAAAATCCCGAGGAGAAAACTGGACCTACGGTTCTGGGGGACATGGGAGAGGGGGAGGCGGGGGAACAGAAGGGGTGGCAACCAACAAGTGTTAAAATTGATGGAGAGGAGGGTATAGGATACCTGGTGGGGCTTGATCAAAGTCAATGTAGCTGAGAGGAACTACTGAAACCTAAATGAAGGCTGAATATGATAGTGGGACAAGAGGAAAGCAAAATGAAATAGAGGAAAGAACTAAGAGGCAAAGGACATTTATAGAGGTCTAAATACAGGCACGTACATATGCAAACATACATATATATGACAATGGGGAAGTAGATCTATGTGCATATATTTATATGTTAAGTATTAAAGTAGCAGATGGACATTGGGGCTCTACTCAAGTACACCCTCAATGCAAGAACACTTTGTTCTAATTACCTGGTGTGTCCTTATGCTCAGCTTCCTAACACAATCACTGAAGACAAATGTGTGCATAAGCAAATGTGGTGAAGAAAGCAGATGGTGGCTGGCTATCAAAAGATATAGCATCTGGGGTCTTAAAGGCTTAAACATAAACATCTAGCTGAGAAGCAACAAAGTCCACATGGAAGAAGCACACCAGCCTGAGTGATCACAAGGTATTGATGGGATCAGGTATCAGGCATAAAAAACTCAGAACAAAAATTCATATCAATGTGAATGAGGGGGAGTGCAGAGTGGAGACTCAAAACCCATCTGTAGACAATTGGACATCCCCTTACAGAAGGGTCATGGGGAAGAGACGAGCCAGTCAGGGTGCAGTGTAGTACCGAGGAAACACACAACATTCCACTAAGTTTTCAATGCTTCCTTCCTGCCACTATCATGACACAACTTCTACCTTACAAATCTGGCTAGACCAAAGCATGTACACAGGTACAGATAAGAGCTAAAAACACAGTGAATCCAGGACAGATAACCCCCTCAGGACTAATAATGAGAGAAGCAATACCAGTAGGGCAAGGGGAAGGCAGAGGGAGAATGGAGGAACCTATCAGTTAGCTTCATATGTAACTCCCTCCCATGGATGACAGGCAACAGAAAATTGGGTGAAGGGAGACATTGGTCAGTGTAAGACATGAAAAACATTTTTATAAATTATTATGGGTTCATGAGGGAGGGAGTGTGGGGGAAGGTGGGAAAAAAAAACAAGGAGCTGATACCAAGGGCTCAAATATAAAGAAAACATTTTGAAAATGATGATGGCAACAAATGTATAAATGTGCTTGACACAATGGATGCATGTATAGTTTGTGATAAGAGCTGTACAAGTCCCCAATAAAATTATTTAAAAAATTAAAATTTAAGAAAATAATTCTAAATTGGTTAAAATCATTTTTTTTCATTTTCATAAAGTAATTTTTAGACTTTTTTTAAACTTAATTTTTTATTTTGTAGACTAATATATTTCTACAAAATAATTGGCCAAGATGAACAACATATGAGAACTGCCAAATATTGTTGCAAACAGTTTAATTTGTGAATATGAAAAAAAGCATCAGGTACAATAAATATTTTATAAATATCTAAATCATAATTATTGACTTTGAACTAAAATTTTGAACTAATGTTGAAATAAGTTATTAAAATATAATTTCAGATATTATATTACTGAACTTATTTCAATGGATATGTATAATAAATCAATTTGGTTAACTTAGTTAAGTGCTAATTTCATGAAATAATCCTTTAATTATGCAGATTCCTATTGACAAATATATTTCACCAAATGAATAAAAGACATTTTTTTAATCTGAAAATATTTTTAAAGATACATATTTTGCATGTAGACTGCATAAGTATATTAAAATTATTTATTTTAGATTACATACCATTGCATACAAATTTATTTCTTAAAAGAGTAAAATATTTTTTATTACTTCCCAAATGAATTTAAAGAAGTGACTTACCATCATTTTAAAAATTTAGTTAAAAGTATTACCATCCAAGTATGTTTGACCTATTTCCATCTCATCTTTGATTCTTTTGCAATTTTCAAATCCTCTTATTAGAATTGTAACTCAACCTTGGTGTACCTGTCACTTCTTAAAAATCACCAAGTAATGTCTCCAGTCCTGTTAGATACTTGAAGCTTCCTTTTATGGATGTGAAAAATATGCATTTCTTCCTAACAAAAGGGAATTGTGTCCTCTGTGAGTGTTGCTCTTACAGAACCTCTACTTGACTGAGATGAGGGAGATTTCAAATTGTTGTATAGTATCCTGACTTTGGTTGAGTTTGGAAAATTTCTCCTGAAAACAAGTGAAGCCTGAGGTAGTTAATTGTGCCAAACTGGCAGATAAACACATGTGGGGTTAATTGAAAGGTGGAGGGATAAATGGCTCTGTGAGCTCCCCTTTCTCGTTCTTGGGTCTCTTGCTTTGTGATGGTTGGACCAGGGTTCAGCTGCCTTAGCCACTTCCTTGCTTCAGCTGGCGAGGCTCACTTCCTGCAAGACATCCCCAAAAGAAGCCACAAGGACCTACCCCTATGCAGCCCTGGGTGCTGGAGCAGCCATGTGGAGACTCAGCCTGCCAGCACTGAGATGCTTACACATTCACTGACTCAGCTTTCCTCATGCAGTCGACATCATTGCATCTGTTTGTGAGATGGAGGAGGACTTTGTGGATGGGTGTTGGACATATGGGTTAATGTTGGACTTCTGGACTTAGGCAGCTCTGGGTTGGGATGTTTTCTTGATGTGAACTTACCCTTTATATAAAACTCTCTCTTATGCCTGTGAGTTTCAGTGGATTTGTTTCTCTAATGTACCCAGACTAACACAAAGCTTATATATTTCTTTATAGACAAATAATTAAATAACCACAAATAAATTCACTGCCATCAAGTGGATGGGCCACAGCAGAACTCCCCCTTTGGGTTTCTAAACTACAGATTTTACAGAAATAGGCAGTTTCATCAATATACCATTTATATATTGAAATAGGTTTATGTCAAATAAATGGCTTATACAGTTGTACAGACTTGCAAATTCCAAGTTCATGGGTCAGATGTCAGTCTGGCGGCTTCTTTGATTCACATATTTGTTGAACCCAAGGTCAGCCAGTCAGATGACAGGTTTATGGCTGCATCAACGAATGAATTCAAGACCATCAGTCAAAATGGCAGACTGCTAAAGATCTACACAATTGGCACTTAATAGGGCAAACCACTGGCTGAAATCCAAACACTTGGAAATAAATGACAAACAGTATGCAGGCTCTTGACCCAGCCAACAAGAAGCAAGGTTTTCCACAGCTCACAGCCTCTACCTGTACTGGAAGCATTCCACTCTCTGAGGAAACTGCTTTTCAATTGATAGGCTGTGAATAGGAGGTGATTGCACATAATAGATCTCATCATGGGGCTCTTAGTTGTCCAACCACTAAGAACGCAAGTTGACAAAAAACCTGAAGAATTACAAACCCTAACCATTTCCTGCAAAGAAATAAAAGACAGGCAGTAAGAAGTCCAACAACTCTTTCAAAGATATCCTTTTTTAGGTATTTTATCCCTTAACTCTTGTATAGCTTTGAGAAATATAATGAGTTGGAAGAGAGTTTGCCTTTTCTAATTCTATATTTCTTATATTTGTAACTAAATAATTTCATTTCTAATCCCAGATTTTTTTTTGTAAAAAGGCTAACTTTATTTTGATTTTATGAATTGGATAGAAAACACTGGCTCAGAGCATTATTAGGGTTGATTATATATTTAAAGATTAGGATTTAATAATGTGAAGTTGGCATCATTTAACTCTATGTGAAGTTCTTCCCGTAATAGAGTTGTGATAGGTTTTGTGTAAATGTTGTTACATCTCTGGGCAGCTATGGTGAAGTCCACCTTCTCCATCAGGACTCAGAAAGACAATGTCTCCTTGGGTGTGTGGACTATTTACAAGAGACATTTTCAAGAACTATTACCTTTCGTGTTCCTCTTCCTCTGCTGGCTTTGATACTGTGTCCGGCTTCTGAAGGCCAGTAACTTGTGTGGCCTGCTTCCCTGGTAGCTGTCAGTGCTTTGCCATATTCCTGCCAACCTGGGATCCATTTGACTCTGCACCCACGTTTGTGATCTCTCAGATTCCTGCTTCACTTTCCTGTTTCATCAGACTTCACCTATGAGAGCTTTGAAGGGGCTTGTAGCTACCATCTGACCCACGGACTTGAGTTGGCCTGGGCTAGGTGACTACCTTGATATAAATTTCATTCTTGATATAAAGTTCCTTTTAGACATTTTTGAGTGTCACTTGCTTTGGTTCTTTAGAAAACTCAATGTAAGATAGGAATCAACACACGTATAACTGTCAATTTACTCTTTGTGCATCAAGAATTTCCTTTTCCTTAGCTCCAAAATCAGAATTCAAGGAATGCAAAGGTTAATTTCATTGGGCACGTTGGCTCAAAATAGCTTCTTTAACGTATTCAAGAACAAAGCTGTCACATTGAAGAGGACTGACATTTCCCTGACTCAAGCCCCGGGGATTTCAGTCACCTCATAAGCATGTGAACGCTGGCTCATGGATAAGCAAGATCAAAGAAGAACTGATGCATCTGATGTACGGTGTTTGCAAAAATATATTGACAATATGCAGGGCTACCAGAGGAATGCAAAACAACAACAACTATGTTGCAACTATAGTATAAAACCAGAATGATTATTTGATCATTGGAAGTTAGGATGGTGAGCCTTTGTCTCTTATATGTTGAACAAGTTCTCAGGTGGGGCAGTCTCAGGAGGAGGACATCATTCTTGGTAAAGCAGAGTCAGAGGAAAATGGAAGACCCACAGTAGAATGTACGGACACTGTGGTTGCAACAATAGTCTCTACATAACTACAATTGCCAGGGTTTCATAGCACTGGGAGAAGTTTGATTCTGTTTTATACTCAGTTATCAAGAATTGGAGCCAACTGTAAGTCAGCTAACAGCCACCAACAAGATATGAAGAGAAACGTGAAATAGAATTGAAAGAATTATTTCTTTGACTTAAATGAAAAAGTGTGCTTCAAAGTCATCTTGATCTGCTCATCAACTGGTCATTGACAAGTGGCTTTCCTAAATCATGATCAGCAGCAAATCCGATGTGTACAGCTCTTCCAAGGAGTCCTGGTGCCACCAAGGGTTCGATATTGCGTTGTTAGTCACAACAAAGCACTCTGAGGGCAAATATGATTCCCTTTGCTCCCATAAAGATTTATAGTCCCGTAACTCTCGATAGGGTGGCTATGAATCAGACCCAACTTGATGGCAGCGGATTTTAGTGTATGGTTCTTCAGCAAGTGATACCGTCTGCTTTTCACAAGTTAAGTTATATTATCAATACTCGTTGGGATAATTGTTAATAGTGACATGATGTAGGGGAAGATGATATATTTACCATCAACCTTTGGTGAAATAAATTTAATTTTTAAAAATTAAAAATGGAAATTATTTTCAAACCGATTACTTTAAAATTATAGAATAGCAAATATCAGGATAGATTAAAATGTATAAATCATTGCAGGCTAATCCTATTGTGAAGAGGAAGATACTAAGTAATTTAGGTTTGTAGACAATCTGATTTGTACCACAACGATTCACTCTTATTGTAGTGCATTCTCCAATGCAAATTCATTTACAAACATACACTGTTTGTAATCTGACACTTGGTCAGATTCAGCTTGTTATTATCGTTTGCTAATGCTTGTTGTTGTTTTTATTTGGTAATACTAATTAATTTTATTTGGTTTATAATCTTTACCTCTGAGGATATGAACAAAGGGGCGGGGGAGATCATTAAAAACAGTCCTTTTTTTGAGACAGGGAAAACAGTGTATCAAGCAACAAACATGAAGGAATAAGAAATGCGGCATCAATGGTATAGCCACGACATCCCATAGGTGATTTCCCAAGTTCTCATGCATCTTTGTCTTGAAATTTTATAGGCTGGCCAGTATAGATCATAGATCTTTACTCTTTTCAGCATTTCATCCGCTGCCTAAGAGACTGGACTTTGGAGCCAAACAGACCTAGTTTGAGTAGTCCTATCCTACCACTGACCAGTTGTGTGGGTTTTTTTCCATTTGTTTGTTTGAAACGAATTTGGATGTCACTAAAGAATACAAGTGCACTTCCCTTTTACTGTCCCTCCTTTTATAGCCACTCAGACTAGTGTCTAGAGCTGAGGGATAAGGGGTCTAGAACCACCCATGGGTTTTTTAAAAAAATTATTTTATTGGGGGCCTGTACAATTCTTATCACAATCCATACATATATCCATTGCGTCAAGCACATATGTACATTCGCATCCCTCATCATTGTCAAAACATCTGCCTTCTACTCTAGTCCCTAATATCAGCTGCCCATTTTCCCCTCCCTCTCTACTCCCCCCTCCCTCATGACCCCTCCATAATTCACAATCCCAACTCCTTGCAAACCAATGAGTATTAAATAAGTTAGACTGTATGTCAAATCACTATTTTTCTTGAATTTTATGATAAACAGAGAATTTTGGAACTCATACATTACATGGGGTTATGACTGTGGTAAATGGCAATGGAGGGCCCTATCTCATTTTCGTTGGCTTCCTTGTTGCAGCAAGACGGGGTCAGACATGCTTCCAAACTCCATTCTTCTCTATGCATTCTGACTCCAACACCATTCTACATCTATGCGACATTCAATAAACCCCTGCAGTGGCCACATGGGCATCACAGACAATCTTCACAATTAGGAGGGTCTCTTAGGGAAATCAATAGGTTACCATAAGTCAGGATCATCAAACAGTGAAGATACAGTTATTGTTCTCCTCAGTCCATGCCAAATCTTTCTCTGGTTCCCAGTCTCTCAACCATATGATCTCTTGGCCTTTGCCTCCATGGGCCAGGAAGGCAGCCTGTTTGCCCCTTTGTCCCACAATTCCATAGTCCACAGTCCTGCAGTCTAAGGCCAAAAGAGAAAGCCCTCCCTTCTGAGAAATTCTACATGTTCTCCGAGTCGCTTCACTGACTCCCCCAGCCACACACAGTCTCTGATGTATCTGGTCTCAGTGGCCTCCACCACTTCTGACAGAGCTTTCTAACATGCTTGTTCTAGTTCTTCTGGCAGGTTTGTTACGTGATGCTGCTCCAAAGATGACTCATCTTTATAGCCTTTATGGGGGAGGTGGATTTCAAACACTGACCAACCCCCTCTATTAGTGTTACACACACCAATTATTTGGTGGGTGTTATAGCCTCTTGGGTAGAAGAGCCATATTAAGAAATTTCACCCCATCACCAATTTATGATGCCCAAACCAGTTATAATAACATCCCTCAAACACAAAATTGAATAAACTGGTCTCCTAATTTGATCTCCTTTTTGACCCATTTAAAATTGTTTCAGTTTTTAATATTTTCTGCTTTCTTTTCTATTGAATTTTTTCTGTTTTATTTTTTCATTCTTGGCTTGCTTTTGTTTTTGTTCTTTTTATTTTTTTGTATAATTTTCTGAATATGAAACCCAGGATAGGTAAATTCAGATTGATATATCTATAGAGATTGCAACTGGATTAATGTCTAGGAGTGTGGAACAGTAGGCTGGGAGGAAATGAGAAGCTAACAACAATGAATATGAGAAAGAACAAAATGTTTTAAAATTGATTTTCATGACGATTGCACAATTTTTAAAAATATTATATAATTATTGAATTGTGTGACATGGGAATTATATGTCAATGAAACTATTGAAAAATTTAAAATGTAACAATAAATGTGGGGGATGGTACAGGATTTGGCAATGTCTTTTTTGTTGTGCCTGGGTTTGCTTTGAGAATCAAAAAAGGAAAAACAATTCTAGAGTTTTTAGCCACATGAAAATATTAATAGATACAAATAAGAATAATTAGCTGTGAGGTAGAACTATAATCTCTGACATTATAGAAGTAAAATTAAGAATGAAAATTCTAAAATAAAAGTGTGAAGTGTGTGAAAATAGATTGTTCATGGTAATTCCAAATTTGTACATATTACACAAGATTATGTATCAATTTTACAGTGATTCCCTCAAATTTTATCACTTCATAGTGTATTGCTAAACAAGATGAGTGTTAAAATATTTATTTTTTAAAACAGTTCTCACCTAGATTTTTGCATTAAAATCCTTAAATGAAAATTCTCACTCTATGGCCATTTTGTGACACTTATTTTTAAAACTTCTCAAATATAGGTTAGAGGGAACAAATTTTAATTTTTGTCTACTTACAGTTATAAAAAAACAAAGTTAATTTAATTGTCATAATGAGGAATGTTTATTTAGAAGACACACTGAGATCTCCGTATCCACAAAGAATGCTTTAAAGGCGTTAATAAGCATGGCATTGGGGCATGAACAATTATCAGAGTGTGATCACCTCTGATCTCATTCTGACAAGTATCGAGAGGTCTAATCTGATCAGTGGAAAATCCTGTAATAATTTTGGTTATTTTTAAACAAGGAACAGGCAGAATATTTTTCACAGGTTATATTTCTTCATCATTTATTTCTGCATTTGAACAACTTCCATCTGTGAGTAGAATTTACAGAGAATGGTATTTCCTCTATGGAAAAAAGGTGGCAGGCGCTAAATAAGATATAGCTTTCTTTAAAAAATTTGGAATTTACTCTAATTTTGATAGTCAATTCTGATAAAGGTAGAAAATTAATCTTAGTCAATTCAACACCAGTGCTAATCTCCTGCCATGATAATTGAGCTGGTTCTTGTTCATATGAGTGTAATTTTAAAATTACTGTGAGTAGTTAATCATTCTACTTTGGCTGATAGTCACACTATGAAAAGTTAACTACAAGGTTTAGGATTCACAAAATTTGAATTTATAACAAAGGGAAAAAAACCTCTAACACAAATTAATTCAACTTATTTAATGATATATATACTTTTAAAAAGGCACCGAGCAATTGCTGCACAGGAAAGATTTCATTTAATTTACTTTGGATTATTATTATTTTTATATTTCCAAGCATCCTTTTGTATTGCTATTCCTCTTGATTCTCTGATCATTATAAGTATTGATGGCGACCTACAGTCCCAACCATAGTATAATCCACATTAACATAATGCTAAAAAGTAAAGTTCTGAATTCAATTACTTATAGGAATTATTTTTTGCTACCTCACTTTATCTTGTAAGTCATTGAAGCTTTTCATGCACATTCTTATTAACCTCCCATTGTGATAAATATATTGGTTGATTGGCAAAAATAAGAATGCTTATTCTTCCCACAGCAATGTAAATTATCTCGTGTTGAAATATGTAACTAGAATCTCATATACAATATTACATGTAAAAGTAAAAATTGCCAATGAGTATAATATCTGACACTGTTAGTGAGATTTTGCATTGTTTATATTTTGGAATGAGAGAGTAAAATGATTTCAAGGGCTAAGTGCTCAATTATCTGCCTGCCTGCCTGCCTGTTTTTCTTCTTTCCTTTCTTTATAGGACAATTTTGATGTCGTTTTTGATTATTAAATAAATCGGATACTATTTATTTTGGCTAATGATTTATCAGAAAAGAAATGCATGGCATAATTAATATTACCTCCATTTCATCTATCTAGGAAATGGCAGATATTGAATTATGATTTGAATTATTTAAATCCAAATATATCTATCTTAAAACAACATACTATATCATTTCTCTGATTCATTTATTTTTTTAAAAATTTAGACACTTTTTTTGTGAATTACATGAGGGTTTACAGAGTAGAACATTCATTTTACAGTCAACAATTTATACACATTTTGTTTCAATTGACTCATTAGAATCCCTCATCTAACATCACTTATCCCACCACATCCCTGTTTCCTGTTTCCAGTCCTTCGTTCCTAACCCCGGAACTTTATCCTGGGGTACATGTTATAGTTTGGTCTTAAATGATTGATTATTATAATACAGGAGTGAATTCAGTTCCAAACCTGAAGCGTGGTTAAGAGCCAGTTTGCACCACTCACCCCACCTCGCCCCAGTCTCTGTCTGACCTGTGAGCCTCATCCCAGGATTTTGAGCTTAGTTGCACATTTTTCCCCCAGTCTGTCTCAGGCCTGCTAATATGTCTCTTTTTCAGAGCAATTGCTATGGGTAGCCGGGCACCATTTGTTCTTCTGGTCTCAGGGTGGTGCAGACTGAGGTTTGTGTATTCCATTAGCCCACTCTTTGTCTTTAGATTGCTATCGCTCCTCTTTCCTCTGGACAGGGAGGGACACCATAGCTGGCTGCTTTCAAGCTTTGAAGGCCCAAGTCCCTACTCACTAAAGTAGGATGTAGAATATTGTTTATTCTGCAAATCTACCTAAGCATCTCCTCATAGACCACAGCCATGCCAGGATTGCACATATAACAGTATTAGTCTCTGTGGCCTTTAATCCTTGCAAAACTCTCAAATGTCTTTTTCTGCCAACAGCATTGTTTGGCATCCTCTCTCTTATTATATATTTTAATATGTAAGTTGACACTTTGACTTCCTCTCTAACCCATGATTCCCTCTCTCTCTTTTCCATTCCCTGGTAATCATCAAAGAATAATGATGGCAACATATGTGCTTCACACAATGGATGGATGGATTGTGAAAAGAGCTGTAAAGCTCCCAATAATGATTTTTAAAAAAAAAGGAATGTTACTTTCAGGGTTACAACCTTTTCTTGGCTATTTAATGATTATGACCTTACACGATATTTGTCCTTTAGTGGTTGGGTAACTTCATTCGGCATAATGTTGTCCAAAACCATTCATGTCATGAGTGTTTCACAGACTCACCCTATTCTTGAGCACTGTGGAGTATTCTGTTGTGTGTATGTACTGAAGTTTATTCATCCATTCCTCCACTGTTGGACATTCCAGTTGTTCCAGTGCTTTGCTTTGCTGAAGCTATGTTTTCTCTGTCATCGTGGTGCTGAGATAAACAGGGACAACAACACCTGCTTCTTGGTTGCTGGAGTCAGCTGAAGGCTTGCTCCCTTGCAGACTTGATGGTTGATTCTAGCTACTGGCTGGGTTTTTAGCAGCAAAGCTGCACGTGGTCTTAACATGTAGCTGCTTGCACTTCGTGACAGCCAGTGTCTCCTCAGTCATGGCTTCAGGAGCCAGGTCTGAGCAGAGAGACTCTCTGATTTATTTATGGAAAAGTTGGTTATTTTTTAACAATGGGACAGTAGCAGCAGTTAGTATTGTGTAGGCTCAGAGTATCTTATAGATCTTGTGAGCTGCTATGGCTCCATAAATTTGCCATTTTAGGTTTTCTTTGTATTATTGATTTGTAGACAAGCTCTTTACTTGAGCAATTTCATCTTTCCCCTGTGGAGTGGTGTGTGACCCACAATATTACCATTGGTAACCCACGACCTAACCCACATTGCCTTCAAGTATTTGGAAAAGTAGTTGGTTAGTCCATGAATTTTCTTGGAATTTTTGGTCAAATTCAATTAAACATATATTTGTGTCTACATCTAAACTCTCAATTCTATCCCATTCATGTTTTGGTTATCCGTTATTTGGTATGTTTAGTTTTAATAAGTGTAGAATTTTGTTAACTATTGAAGGCAGGCCTATGAGTCCTCCAACTCTTCTGTTTTTATTGATACTGTTTTGGTTATTCCAGATATTTTCCATTGGGATGTAGGAAATGTTATATGCAAATTAGAAAATTTTCAAAATATCACTTTTTTTCCCCATTTTTTAAAAATTTATTTTTATTTTTATTTTTTTAACATTTTATTAGAGGCTCATACAACTGTTATCCCAATCCATACACACATCAATTGTGTAAAGCGCATTTGTACATCGTTTCTCAAAACATTTTCTCTCCACTTAAACCCCCGACATTAGGTCCTCATTTTTCCCCTCCCTCCCCGCTCCCCCCTCCCGCATGAGCCCTTGATAGTTTATAAATGGGTATTTTGTCATATCTTGCCCTGTCCGACGTCTCCCTTCATCCACTTTTCGGTTGTCTGTCCCCCAGGGAGGAGGTCACACACAGTTCCATGTAATTGGTTCCCTCTTCCCTACCCATTCTCCCTTTACTCTCCCTGTTTTGCCACTCACACCACTGTTCCTATAGGGCTCATCTGTCCTGGATTCCCTGTATTTTCAGTTCCTATCTGTACCAGTGTACCTCCTCTGGTCTAGCCAGTCTTGCAAGATAGAATTCGAGTCATGGTAGTGGGAGCGGGGAGGAAACCTTTAGGAACTAGAGGAAGGTTGTATTTCTCATCATTGTTACATCGCACCGTGACTGGCTCATCTCCTCCCGAGACCCCTCCAAAATATCACTTTTAGAATTTTCACTAGCACTATTTGAAATAGATAGTTCAATTTCAAATAATTCTTTCAAATTATGATCAATATACTTATGTATGTATATAAAATATATGAAATTTAGAACTCTGATAATTTCTTTATGTGTTTTTCTTTAGCATTCTGTGAAGGGGACATAAACATACTTTGGCTTTTTGATCAATGTGTTTTTAATATTTTATTTGTTATTGTAACATAATTGCAATTCAATATATCTAATTATTTCATCTCCATATATGAAAATATTGTTGATTATATGACCTTTTTACACTGAGGTCTTACTAAACTTATTTTTTTAGTCTCTTTTTGTAGAGACAAAGTGAAGATTTTTTAGTATTTTATACTTGATTAATAAACCATTTTATTGTCTGTAAATAAAGTTATGTTTTATATATTTATAATTTTATTCCTTTGCTTTTATTCTAATTGCAATGTGTAAGACTTACAATACACTGTTTAATAATTAAAGAGAACAAGCCACAAAACCAAACTCACTGCCATTGAATCAATGCTGACTCCTAGCGGCCTGTGAGTTTCTGAGACCATAACTGTTTATGGGAGCAGAAAGCCCAAGTTTTCTCCTGCAGACCTGCTGACCATTCCTTTGCAGCCCGATGCATAACCACTACACCACCCTGGTTCCCCATTAAAGGGACATCCTTCAGGTGTTTCTGATCTCAAGGGGAAACAGTCAAGATTGTAAACAGATATTAGCGGTAGGTTATTTAATTATTAGTTTTTAATAAATATCTTTTGTCAAGATAAGAACATATCTTTCAACTCATACATTTCTAATTTTGGGGGGATTTGATGATTAATTTTGTCAAATGCTTTTCTCCTGCATGTAAATGATATCGTGATGTTTCTGTTTGTTCAATCTTCTAGGGCGCCAAGTTGAAACCAAGCTCTGCACTGTGTTGATCAATATCATAGAAATGATCCCTTCATAACATTTTAGATTTAATTATAAATTTTAAGGTATTTTAATACACATATACATGTAAATTTTTATCTGAAGTTTTAGTTTCCACAATGATTTTGTGAGGGTGTGACATAATGGTTATTCAACTCTCCCTTTTGAAATATAAGATGGAATTTTGGCATTATTTTACTTCATGTGTGTTCACTGGGATTCAGCAGTGAAATCACCATGCCTGGACATACTTTTGCTGTGTATTTTGAAAAAAATTCAATTACCACTAAGTATATAAGGACATGTAGTGTCCAATTCTTCTCAGATTTGGTGAATTGTGAATTTCAAAGTATTTATTTCATTTTACTTGTAGAAAGTTTAGCATAAATTGCATGATACCTTCCTTTTTGTTGTTTTTGAGGGAGGGTCAAAAATATTTTACAGAATACTGAAGCATTATCATTCTACAGTCCCAACCACATTCGTCATGAATGACAATATGCTACGTTCAAGTAGAACAGATTAAGCGACCGTAAAGTATGACTGCGCGTGACTGAGTAGCGTCAGAAGAAAAGGACTCCTTCAGGCATGGCCGAACCAGCTTCCTACTTCTCTCTGCTCAGGTGGGGGGTGAGTGAAGAAGAAACGTTTCAGTGGGCAATTAAGGGAAAATTAGGTAATTCCATATGAGGGAAGTTTGGACAACATTAACACAACTCACACTTTGTCACAATCCATAAGCACACCAACTCATTCCAAATGTCTCACTACATATTGAGATCGTCAAGAGATTGTAACCATTATCCTCCTTTACACATAAAATAACTACGTCCATAGACTCGACTCTGAGTAATTCTTCCTTAGCCAAGAAACCTTATAAATACCTGTAAGGTAAAAACATATCCGTTCTTTCATTCCCGATATATTAAATTTTAATTTCTCTTTCCTCAATCATATAGGTTTTCATCAATACTGTTGTATTTGTTTTTCAAGAGATACTATACTATTGCCTATAATATATATTTTCCTCCATTATTTCTGTTTCATTTATATATTCTGTTTATTCACTTTTTCTAATTACTTTGAATTAAGTTTAATAATGACTTTCTCTATTTAATACTGACTTGCAACATTTTTTACTAAGCTTGTTTCTCATGAAATTCCAGCTGTCATGTATAGATATGGAGACAGAAATAGTGATACTTTCCCTCTATAACTAATGTCCTTTTTTCAAACTGATTTAGTATTTTTATTCATATTATTGATTATGATGTGTCTAGCATTATTGATTATGATGTGCCTGTATGATTTTCATTATATATATCCTACTTGGAGAGTAGCATAGATCTTCAGCATTGATAAAGTAATTCTTTTCATCAAATTTAAGAATTTTTAAGCTGTTATTTTAAAGTAAAATTATTTATCTTTTTCCTCCTGAGATTCCATTTGAACAAATGGCGGACTCATAAGTTTACATCTCAACACTGAGACCTTGATGGTTTTATTTCAGGCTTTCTCCCCCCCCTTTTTTATTAGATGATTTCTGTTGTTCAATATTTTAAGTTAGTTATACAGCTTTCAATCAATCACTTTATGTTTTCTTTTAAGTAGATACATTTAATTTTAAAATATTTTACATTTTACTTTCATTTATAAGCATAAATAGCTGCTTTAACCTACTTATATTTTAATTCTAAGATCTGAGTCTCCTGTGTATCAATTGCTATTGCGGTTTCCTTTTGAATGAGAATTTGTAACATATTCCCGCTTTTTCTCATAGTATGTAAGGTTAAATTGTGAACTGGGTACTGTTTGAAGCAATACCATGTGGAGACTCTGAATGCTCTTCTCTTTTTTATTAGAATATTGACTTGGTCTTTGTGAGACATAGAGCATTTTTCATAAGTCACTTCAAATATACTCAAACTGGTACTCCATTAAAATGAAACCAAACTTTACCTTAAGCAATTATTTGCAGATGTAAGAGACAAATATGCCCTTGGACTTACATCTGAAATGGTCAGTGTGACAAAAGTGGGGGACGGATTTCCCAAACTCATGGACTTCAAAGTCATCGCACTTGGTTTGAATCTCAATTGCCTTCTAGGTTGTCTGATAAGTGGCAACTTTGGGTGTATTTTATATTTACCATCTATTGTCATATTATTTGCTCTTTGTTACATGTTTTAACTTCTGAAGTCTAACAACCTTGCTTTAGTGAATGAGTGTCATTGAAATTTTACCCCTTTGCATAATCCTCATTATTTTTTTATTTAGAATTCATTCTCTTCCCAAACCAAAAAACTCACTGCCATTGAGTCAATTACAATTTGTAGTGACCCTGTATGGGTTTCTGGTCTGCACCTCTTTATGAGAGGAGACAGCCTCATTTTTTTCCCTCAGAATGGCTGCTGGATTCAAACTGCTCACCATATTAGCGGCCCAGTTCTATACCACCAGGGCTTTGTTAATTTGTATAAGTGAAACTTTTCACACATGTTAGTCATAAAGGTTTCCTTTATTTTTACACATTTTCTTTTCTTACTAGTGTTTTAGATGTATACTCTTGCATAGAACAATGAAATTCCAATTATTGGAACTATCAAATATCACATGGAGGCTACTTATTATTTGCAAGAAGCTATATGATGTCTCTGCAGTTGCACTGATTCATACTTATTCTTGTGATATGACTACTGAAGATATGAGTGCCATTAGAAATAGCTAAGTGAAAAAAAATCGATGGTACCTGGTTATCAGAAAAAAGAACCTCTTTGGTCCTAAAAGCTTTACAAGACAAGTAATCATCTAAGGAAGGTGTCAACAAACCTATGCAAAGGAAGCATTCCAGCCAGTGTGACCAAGGATTTTGAACAAAATTCATGATCTAAATAGATTTTATTATAGTTGAAATGTCCAAGCATTGAGCTTGCAGAAGGCTAAACTCTAGAATGGAAGGTCAAAATGTATTTATGAGTCTCCACATTAATTTACTCTCCAATGAATTATTTCTGGTCATTAACAAGCTGTATGAAGAACCATGCTATCCAGCATAATGCATTAGCGATTAGATTGCTTTCACTGCCCTTGTGGAATCAGGGAGAAGTGACATCACTTTCAAGGATTTCCCTGGGTGTGCTAGTGTCCCATGCATCACATCCCGAGTCCCTTGGTCAGAGGGCTCTGGACCAATCTTATGAACTCTCCTGTCTAACACATTGAACATATCACAATCATCATCTTGTTTTGCTCTGTCATCCTACCACTAAGTGTGATGTATTGACCTGCCACCACACACTTTTCTGTCAGTTTGCTTCCCATGTCCTTGTTAAGTCTCAAATCTCTGCAAATGCTCCGTCATCGTCACAACCTCGTGCTAATGGTTCTCTTCATCCAGATGATGTGTCTTGCCTTAATTTTTTTTCTTATTTAAGGTTTAATGAATGTTCTTCTTAAATTATATTGGAGGTTTGGAATCTTTTTTCAACCCTAAAACACTTTTAACATGTTGTTAAAGTACATTCTTATCAGCATAAAGATTTAGAATCAGTTTTAGTTTTTGTTAGGACAAAACTCACTGTAATCCAGTCAATTCTGACTCATAGTGACACTCTACAGTACAGGGTAAAATTGCTCCCGGGAGCATAATTCTTTTTGGGAGTAGAAACTCTCATTTTCTTGCATGTAGTAGCTGGTGGTCAAATAGCCCACCTTATTAGGACAGGACAGAGGCAGTCTTGTGGCAATTGTTGGTGCCTCATAACAGTAGACTTCCACCTGGACTTTAAATCCTCAGCTATACATATGCACAGATAAAGGTAAAGATCATTCAATTGGAAAGAGAGAAAAGAGCAAAGTGGATATCAGAAGAGATTGAAACTTGCTCTTAAATACAGAGTAGCCAAAGCTAAAGAAAGAAACAATTAGGTAAAGGAGATGCACAGGAGATTCCAAAGGGCAGCTCTAGCACACAGCACACATTATAAAGAAATGTGGAAATACTGAGAGTTAGAAAAACAGAAGAAAAGGAAAAGGTCAGCATTTCTTACTGTCATTTTGACTTAGTATACATTGAAAAGTACAGAATTCTTATGAGATGAGCTAGAGTGATGGAAGCAGTCTTCATAAGTGTATGGGCCTGTGTACAGGTTACGTCACATTGTGTCAATCTTATTTAATAATGGGTTCTATGGTTTAGTAGCAATGCTTTTTTTATTTATCCTCCTATAAAATGACCCTACTGGCAAAACACTGAACAACACAGAAATATCAAAAAAAAGGGGAAAAACCAAAGGGTCATTCTATTAAAAATGATCATTTAGGAGGTAGCATATGGTTAAGAAATGGTAGTATTGAAGGATGAAGTATGAGGTACAGTGACGTCATTGACAAAAAATGCAAAGTCAGAGGAACAAACAGAAAACAGATGTTTCAACCAACTGAGTAATGTTAAAAATGTTCACTAGCCTATGCCGAGAAAGTTGGAAGGCAGAAACCTGGCCATTTGAGTGAAAGGATCCACATTTGTGCACTCACAAATGTGCATCCACATTCATTTTTAAAAGAAACACAATTTTACAGAATGTGAAATATTGAACAACGTCATGATATCACATGTAGGTAAAATTTTGCTTATGGTAAAACAAAAATAGTCATAGCAATACATTGAGGGACCTGCCAGTAATGGAAGCTGAATTTAGAGTAAGTCATAAAATGATGAATATCCTTGATGATGCCAGATGGATATTAGCTTAAAATATACAATACTAGAAAGATATTGAATTGTGTTTTATTGATACACAAAGTCATTCAACTCTTTGGATCATAACAGATTAATAATAACATTAGATATGCAAGAACTCTAGAACACTTAATGCGCTCATTTGGAGACTTGTACATAGAACCAAGATATAGTAGTTTATACAGAACAAGGGTATTGTGCTGAGGTCTGATATCAGGAGAGTTATGTGTCTAGGCTGTATCTTTTCACTACCTGTATTCAGTAGATAGCCTGGGAAAACAGTACAAGAAGCTGGACTATATGAACAATGCTTGGTCCTGTGCCACATTCACAATTGCTGCTATGCCTGAACCCATTGTTGCAGCCACTGGGTGGACATAGTGGCTGAAACAATGGGCTCTTGCATGAAGATAAACCTGAGTATGGTGCAACACTAGTCAGTGTTTCACTCTTTGTGACAGGGTCGCTATGCAAAATAAGAGGTAGGGGGTAATTTAATTTTAGTAGGTACAGTAGGAACCTGTGTGGCACAGTGGTTATATGTTGGGCTTTGATCTGCCAGGCCAGCAATTCAAAACTACCAGCCTGCTTTGCAGGAGAAAGATGGGGCTTTCTTCTCCCATAAAGGGTACAGTCTCAGAAACAGAGGCAGTTCTGCCCTGTCCTGTAGTGTCTCTATTTGTTGGGATCAACTCGATTGTAGTGGGTTGTGTTTTTATTTTTCATGTGTCTGGTTTAGCAATTTTTAATAATGGAAATATCCATGACTCAAATGTACTAGCCATTACACAATAGAAAGATATGACAGTGTGATTTTCATAGATACTTAAGGAAATACGTATTGTGGGATGGTTTTGATTTGATATAATTATGTATCTATTCAATGGCCACACCTCTACAACAGGGAAGTACCAATATCAATAATATTCATTGAACATTCTCTCTCTCCAAATGGGATCAAGTTCTTATTTGACTGAAGTGATATGGGTAGTACACCATGTAAATTCCCCTAATTCTTGCTGAAATATGCCAGGTATTGAAATGAAGGAAGGTCAGAGAAAAAGAAAAAGATACATATGTCAAATTTCTGATTTGAAGTGAATAAAAAATAATTTAAATGGATATTTATGAAACACATTTTAACCAGTACAAACAGTTTTGAAAGACTCTTTGGTCTAATATTTCTGCTTTGTTTCAGAATATTAATTTTTAATATTGTATTCTTATTTCATGTGGCATTATTTCAATGATTTTTATTATGACTGAATAGAGGTGTTTTCTTACATAATATGTATATATATATGTATGTAGATATCAACCAATCAATCTATCTCTCTGTTATCTAACTATATCTTTCAGTGGAAACATAATTACAGATGTTTGCAAGCATTAAACTTGACACCGAATACGAATGCTTAGTTGCTGCTGTTTTGGGGTGCCATCAAT
Source organism: Echinops telfairi (assembly GCF_000313985.2). NCBI lineage: Eukaryota > Metazoa > Chordata > Mammalia > Afrosoricida > Tenrecidae > Echinops > Echinops telfairi. The sequence goes on along the minus strand of NW_022107432.1, from coordinate 3,125,170 downwards.
TGATTCTGACTCATAGTGACTCTATGTACAATGATACACAACACTCATTGGTCCTGCACCATCCTCAAAATTGTTCTTCTGTTTGAGCCCTTCAATGCAACTACCAATCCATATTGTCAAAAGTCTTCCTCTTCTTTGTTGCCCCGACATCTTACCGAACATGATGTTCAGGGACTGGTCTCTCCTGACAATAAGTCCAAAGTACTGGAGAGGCAGGTTTGCCATCTTTGCCTTTAAGGGGAATTCTGGTTGTATCTTCCAAGACAGCTTTGTTGGTTCTTCTGGCAGCCCATGGTACTCTCAATATTCTTTACCAGCAACATTCTTCTTCTTTCTGCCTAGTTTTCTTACCAACAGAAATGTACTGGCCTTCTCTGAGCTTCCCTCCTCTCATCTTGACTTGAATTCCCTGTAAGGTTCGTTGATCACTCTGGTAAGAGTGTCTGCTCATTTGGAGTTGCTTACACATAATCTGGTAAGGCAGTAAATGATGATCATCTATCTCTCCCCAAGTCTTAACAAGTGGCCCCATCTGGTGTGAGATCTCTGTCAAAGTGGTTTCTAAGACACACATGGAGAAAGGATGCTGTATGCTTCCCTAGTCAGACTCGGAAAATTTCTTTTATGTGAGCCCCAGTTTCATTTCTATGACCAAGGCCATCTTTGACCACCACTTTGCCTTCTTTGTTTCCAACAGTTGCATTCCAATCAATAATCATTATCAATGCATCTTGATGGCATGTATGATCAATTTCAGAATGAAGACTTTGGCATAATTTTTTAATTTATACATCACTGTTTCATGGTTTGTGCATACATTTGATTTATCATTATCTTGTTTGGATTTCCTTGAAATCACAGACAGCATTGTACTTCCAGATAGATCTTGAAATGTCCATCTTGGCATTGCATGCAATGCCATGCTCTTGTGTCATTCCAGCATAGTAAACTACGTGATTTTCTGATTTACACTGATCAATACTAGTCCATTTCAGCTCACTGATGCCTATAATGTTTTTTATGCATTACATATCATTTATTATAACTTTCAAATTTCCTTGGTTCAAAATCATTTATTCCAAGTTCCAATTATGAATAGATGTTTGCATTTGTTTCTTCTCATTTTGAGTTGAGTCTCATCAGTAAATAAAGTCCCCATAAGGTTTTACTCCAAGACTTTACGCAAGCCATGCCATTATTGATGCCTCTAATTTAAGTTGAGCTCTTCTCAGTCATTTTTTGAGAGTCTTCTGACTTGAGGACCTCAACTTCTGCCACTATTTCTGACATAGTTCTTCTTTTTTATTTAGATTTAAATATCTGACAATCTTTCCATGGCTAATTCTTCAGAAGGGGACAGCCTATTTATTTCTTCTTCTTTGTAGTATTTTCTTAGTTTGGAAGCTCTGCTATTCCTTATTCAATATCTGACTTTCACATGCATAGGAAGGAGGCTATTGAAAATGCCATGGCTTCAGTCAAGGGCACCTTGGTCCACAATGTACCATTCACTGTGGGTGATCATGCAGCTATTTGATATATCCTGGTGACATAGCTCCCAACATCACAGCAAAACACAAGCCATCATAGTATAATGATTGGCACGTGGTGGCAGTAAAGATTAGTTTAGGAAAGCTACTTAGGTTTAGGAAACGGTTTGCTCAAACAGCCCAGCACTGGGTTTCTTAAGACTGATCTACTCTAATCATATCTAATGCTGTTCTTCCTTCTACACTCTTGATCAAAATACACTGTACATTACTATTATTTTTTAATATTGAGAAAGTGGCCTGGGGTCAAATTTGACCTCCTCAGCTACCTAATAGAAAATATAATCCAATTCCATAGCAGTCCATTACTGATTTTCCTGAGGCAGAGTTCAGACACAGCTCTACCCTCCAACCTTCTTTACTCTACTCTGATAACAATCTTTCCTCCTACAGCAGTTTATGTCTTTGCTGAGTTGGATAATTGTGTTAGTCTAGGTGAACTAGGGAAACAAATCCACAGAAACTTATATGTAGAATAGAGAGTTTTATATAAAGGGTAAGTGTACATTAAGAAAGCATCCCAAACGAGTGCTACCCAATCATATAGGTCCAACATTAGCCCATATGTCCTAAACCAATCTACAAAGTCCTCCTCAATCTCACAAAACACACATCATGATGCTGACTGCAGAATGAAAGCCGAGTCAGTGAACATGTAAGCATCTCAGCACTGGCAGGGGTCTCCACATGGGTGCTGCAGCACCTAGGGCTGCATTGGAGTAGGTCCATGTGCCTTCTCCTCAGGAATGTCTTGCAGGAAGTGAGCCTTGCCAGCTGAAGCAGGGAACTGGCTAAGGCAGCTGTGCCCTGGTCCGACCATCAGAGAGCAAGAGAGCCAAGAACCAAAAAGGCGAGGTTCAGAGGCATTTATCTCTCCACTCTTCAATTAAACCCACATGTGTTTATCAGCCAGGTTGGCACAACAAACCTTAACTATCTCAATAATCCAATGGAGTGTCCACACAAAACTCACAGATAGTATCTAAAATTATCAGGGAAGTAAATAGGTCCTATGTCAGAATCAGCAAATATTAAGGATATAGATCATTTCTCCACAAGGCCTTTCTCCTCCATGCCAACACACATGGCTTTCTCTCTGCTCTTTAGCCTCTTAGTCAAGCAGGACCTTGACCTCTGCCATGCTTGAGCAAGAGACACAAAACTCTTTTTGTGCTAATAAATGTCCCAAATGCATCCCATTTGCAAGCCAGCTTTATCACTCAATGTACTCAGCTTTATTCATTCCCTGGGCCCCACATGGTGCCACAGTTTCAGGACATCCTCTGGCCCCTTTGCTGTGGTCCCTACTTGTCCACACAGGAGTCTGTGACGTTCTAGACTGGTGGGTATGCTTTCTTAATAGTCAGTGGATTCTCATGGCCTGCTTCTGATTCAGGTCCACTTTATAACCAATAGAATGGCGCAATAGAACAATCCCTCATGAGAGTCCTTACATACCCTCTTGACATTCCCTCACTTGCTTATTTGGTGGGACTAGCAAAGATTGTACAGAAAAGCCACAAGAAGTCATTTCACTTCACCAAAAGTAGCACTACCACTTAAGTTAAACTTTCTTTTTGTTAAATCACATTTGTCTGACTTATCTTCCTGGTATTTCTTGCCAGGTGTCTAAACCCCACATTGTATTTTTTTTCTAAGGATCCTAATTTTGTATGTGCCTGTACTTCTTAATATTTCTTTTCACATGTTTTTGTTGATACAATTTGGAGTGAAATACCAAGGACAGATAGTGGGCTCCTTAAGCTCTCACTTCAGCCTCAGACATTGGACTTGTTTAAAGATTGCTTTTAGATTGCCCTTCCTGTGACTGTCTGTTTGCCAATTATCTTCTTTTGGAAACCCTTTCCCATATAATCAATAAGTAATTACCTCTCATTTACTTACTAACTATATCAATCTCTGTTCTCACAATTCTTATTTATCAATTGTTGTATAGCTTTCACAACAATATTCATTCAGATCATTGTCAAGCTCAAAATCTTTCCACTCCAACTCTGGAAAGTATTTCATGCAACTTCTCTGTCTCCTTCTCAACCACAAAATTATTTGAATTCTATTCAGATCCTAATTCTATTTTATATTATCCTGTTGCTTACTCCAAATATGAGATGCTTGAGAATCTCATCAATTGACTAAGTGAAATTCAGAATTAAGCATAATATTTTTATGCTTAAGAGGAACTCTTTAAAAATAAACAATAAGTATTTTTCAATAAAATAAAATATTTTGATTATTAATATATTAAGAATTTAACTTTTAGATATTATAAGGAATATGCAAAATTTAAAATATGAAACTTTTTTCCCCAGCAGGTTATAAGTTCAACTAATTTTTTAAAATGACATCACTTAAAAACAACAACAAAAAAAACCTTACCTGTAAATTGTGGGTAACAAGTGTATTCACATGCTTGTTTATTTCATTCTCCACTTTTATTAGGGAAACTTCCATTATTTTGGTGTCGTTTGTGGAAACATACTAGTTCTGGGCAGTATTTTCCCAAAAATGGATTCTGACAATGGCAGCTATAGGTGTTGTCAGAAACTTGTTGGAGACATTTTTCTTGCCGAAAGCAGAATTCTGAATTCATATATTCCAGGCAGAGTTTTTGTTCAACTGTCACATTTGATAGAAGTCCAAGCTGACAAAGTGATTGATCCCATGCCACTACCGTAATAAAATAATGTGTCTCAAACTGAAGCCACTCAGGAACAACACAGTGTATTCTTCGTTTGTGACCACAGATTAACAGTCTTCATTTGTGGTATTTTGGAGACAGTCAATAAAAGATTCATAAATATTCATCAAGTTTATTTCTGGATACAGATGAGAAGACTCAGAAGAATTTATAAAGGTATCTCCTAAGTGAATTTGGAAAGCCAAAATCTGTGAAAAAACTTGATTTTCTGAAGTGTTCCTTTTATTGCTTGCATTCAAGAACACACACTCTCCATTGAAACCCAGGCAACCGTTGTTTGTTAGTGTCCAGTTCACCACCTCGGATGCGTGTCCTGGCGGCCATTCTTCCACCAGCTGCCATTTACATGTTGTTTTTTCACTCATAAGAGAGTTATGAAGAACAACCAGGTTCAGAAGCACAATTGATTTATTTGTCATTTTGGGACAACTGTAATTTATAGTCTACTATGAAAGAGTTGTACAAAATTGTAGAAAAAATGGGCTTTTATTATTTCCAGAAATCTCCAAGCAGATATTTTTGTTATTTTTCAGGGTTGGCTTAATGACTTTTTCTACAACAAAGTGCAAGTGGCTTTGATGACAGAACTTGTTCCAGAAACAGTAGTGTTTAAAGGTTTTAAATGTACCTTGGAAGGAAAAAAAAAGTAGATTATTAGTGAGATTCTTCCTACACAATGAGACAGCCGACATTTCGTTGTTTTTCTAAATGAAACAAGATCTCGAACTGCAAGGTGAGGGCACTAATAACTGAGCACCTTTCCTGGGAAAATCCATGTCAGGGAAAACATGAGCACAAGCGATTGCATCTGATCCTGCCCCGTAGAGCTACGCTGCTTCTCTGCATAGTAACCTCGGAAATGATTGCGGGGCTGCTTGTTTCTCTTCTTCTCCAGCTTGAACCAAACTGAAATATAGTAATAGCTAGGATACTTCTTTTACACATGGATTCAAAACTTGTAAATGCAAATGATCTTCCTCTGATTAGTTTCCCCAAACTACCTTAAAACAAGGAAAACATAATTTGTTTATAACATTTTCGTAAAATTCGATGTCTTTGCTGTTTGTTTGTGAAAAATCATGTTGCTCTAGATGACAGTCTGGGTTCTCAAGTGGTTAAAGTTCCCATAGAAAGGTGTGTTGTACAGACAACTGAATTGGAAGACGTACAATGAAATCATGGTGGGATTGGACACAGAATTAAAATTGCAGCAGCTTTCTCTTTCATTTTCCACTTTTGGAATGAAAGTAGAGGTTCGGGTATTAACTGTATTAGAGGGAATTGTTACCATCTAAAAGACAAGCAATGATTCTAAGAAAATATACTCACCTAATTAAAATAAAAACACCACCGACAAAATTATTGACATCTTTCTCTATGCAAATAACTGTCAGTCAGTGAAGAAATAAACTGTAGTCACCACAACAAAAATCAAATTCTAAATAGATAGGTAAATGGGCGAACTGGAAAAAGCATGCTCTTTATATCTGTTACTCTATCATATTGTATCACATGTACTATATCATATCATACCTTATATAGCTTATTAAGACTAGGGCTTAGTATGTCAAATTAACTCCAGTGTTTATATTGCCTAGGCACATTCTAGTCATTCAACAAATAGTATTTTATTTTCTTATTGTCTAATTCCCCGCAGTAAGTGCTATGTCTTGGATTGAAACTCATCTTTTTTAAGATCAAAATCACAACTTTTTCTATGATGCCATGACAACCAATTAAATATTGCTAAATTAATGATAATATTATGCAATTATGTGACACATTTAATAGTTAAATCATATGAAATATGATGGTAAGACTAATATATTAATTGGTATTTTATTTCATCTATAAATATAATTGTAATGATAAATTACCTCTGTAAGTTCAATGGTAGATGATATGAATCTATAAGATGTAAGTTTATATAGGTAGGTAATATATTGCCTTACTCTACACGTTGGAAGGTAGAATTATAATTATTATAAAATGAAATGCTCTATAATATCTTGTTCATTTCTAATATATTAATCATCATAAAGGGGTTGCTGTTGTTGTTGTCAGAAAAATATTGGGCTGTTAACTAAAGGTCAGTGGTTCAAACCCCTGAACAACTTCATATGCGAAAGATGAGGCTGTCTGCTCTGGAAAAGGTTTCCAAAGCCTTGGAAACCATATGGAAGGCAGCTCTGACTAAGTGTCTACTCCAAACTAGCTGGTTAAAAAAAAATCATATCAATCTCTTGCTTTGAAGAATAAGTTTAAATAATGTATTAAACTAGTATATTTGAACCCAAGTATTTACCAGGCAGTGTACTACATAATACTAGCACAATCCAATATATACTAGTGTATAAGTTAGTATACTACATTATACTAGTATAATACGTTATATTGCATAATGTCAATTTTTCAGTGACCAAAAGAATGAGTTATCTCTATAAAGAGCAATAGGATAAGTATGATTTTGAATCAGCTGGGTAAAAATACACTTGGTTAGTATTTTGGTTTATAATATACTAAAAACTTAATTAAAAGATACAGATTAGTAAACCACATCATCAAATACCAAATGCTACAAAAAGTATAGTCCAGATGTATAAATTTCTAAACTTATTTGGCTATCTCCCCCTTTTCAGAAGCAAACAAAACATTACATGCTCCCTCTCCAGGCAATTAATAACTTTTAAAGTATAGGTATACAGGATTAGGTATAGGTATACAGGATAAAGTATAGGAATACAGGATAAAGTATAGGTATGCAGGATAAAGTATAGGAATACAGGATAAAGTATAGGTATACAGGATAAAGTATAGGAATACAGGATAAAGTATAGGTATGCAGGATAAAGTATAGGTACACAGGATAAAGTATAGGAATACAGGATAAAGTATAAGTACACAGGATAAAGTATAGGTACACAGGATAAAGTATAGGTACACAGGATAAAGTATAGGTATACAGGATAAAGAACAGGTACACAGGATAAAGTATAGGTATACAGGATAAAGAACAGGTACACAGGATAAAGTATAGGTATGCAGGATAAAGTATAGATACACAGGATAAAGTATAGGTACCCAGGATAAAGTATAGGTATACAGGATAAAGTACAGGTATTGGATTTTGCAACCCACCCCCCGCCCCGTATTATTTCATTGTGCTTTACTCACTTTGGGAGGCACGGGGAGGGCTCTGAGGAAACATGATCATTTCATGTAATTTAGGAAACAAGATTTAAGGTTAGATTTGCAAGAAAAAATTAAATTGTATGGGAAAGCATCAAGAGAGAAGAAGTATTCCAAGAAACTATATATTAATGAAGACTTTTAAGCCAGTGTTACAATAGATACTTTGAAGAAACAAGATGCTTTGAGTTTTAAATGCAGAGGAGAAAGGAACTTTGATAAAAGATAAGCTTTTGCTTTACGGAGAGATCATATCAAGATTGAACTGACATTGTGAGCTAACAACTTGGATTGCATAAGAGGCAGAGGAGAGCCTATTGAAGCTTTCACATAGGGTAGATTTTATTTTAATAGCATTAGTCTACTTGAAGACCAAGAACTGCATTAGTGGGGACAACCAAAGTGTTGAGATCTTTGCAGAAGTGGAAACAGCACTAATCTAGTTACGCAACAGTGAAAACCTGATGAAAACTGTACCAGTGGACACAGAACAGCACTGCAGGCCAGCGGTGGTAGAAGCGAAATCTTGAGAAAAGATTTTTAGGGCCTAAGGAATAAGAAGGAAACCCAGGAGTCATAGGTGGAGAAATGAGATGAGACTGGAGAGTAGGAGTGAGGATCCCTTTGCACTTGTTTAATTTGAGATGCATTGGTCACTATCATAAAAGCATTGAGAAATAAATTATACAATCAAGAAGCACAAGAGACAGCTAGGTTGGTTTTCTAAAAATGATTATTTCCATCATGTGAACTTGGGGAAACAGGAATGTCTCCTTCTGTGTGAACACTGGAATTCCAATTTCAGCCACGGCAATTTAAGTCCAGCACCACTTTTTTCTCAGTGAGGACTTGCAAGTCACCATGCTGCTGAACAGGTTTCAGCAAAGCTTCCAAATGAAGTCAAAAAAGGAAGGAAAGTCTGGTGATCTGTTTTCTAAAATAAGCCAATAAAAACCCATAGATCTGAAAGTCCAATATCCAAATCATCATGGCCATGATAAAGAACTAGGTGTTATTCATTTCACGTGTGTATTGCATTGCTATGATTAGTGTTGATATAAGTTATATGAGGCATGAGAATAGCTAATACCAAGATAAAGATACTGAAATATCTTTTATATTTTAAATCACAAATGTGTACTGGTACCAGCCTGCACAGGTGTCTTATACTCCTCATAGCCTAGTTGAAAAGTGATAAAATACAAAATTAGGTGGAAAATGGCTTTAAACAAACTCACTCACCAATTTATTCCATGTTCAAATGCTATGAAACAAATTGCATTTGCATTGAAGCAGAATTAGGGCTGTGTGACATTTTTAGATTGGCTGCAGATGTGAGCTTGCATTACTGCATGGCTAATCCTGTGCTTCTTAGAACTCTAATTATTGCACATTTATATTTTCAATGAAAATGTTTCTTGATGCACTGCATTTCCACCTCCTGAACACTTAAGTAAATAAAAATAGCATCAAAGAAAAACATTTAAAAAACAAAAAATATTCCAAAAGATCACTTTGCATCTATACATACTGGCTATAAAAGGTTTAGGAATTTTGGGGAAACTAGGTCCAAACAAGTCTCACAATGGATAAATTTAAATAAGAAACAGTGATTTGGATTGCAAGAGTAGATATAAAATTTATGACTTTTTTTCTTCATTTATAAAGTATTACTTAAAATTCTATATAATGTAAAATGCATTCTGCTCACATGTGAACACACAAATATGTTCATGTTGTATTTAACAGTTAAAATGGAGAATCACTTTTATCCTATGTAGCAGTGACTTAAAAAAGAATTGCTGTGCCAATAGCCTAGAAATCCTGGGACTGGATGGAGCCATTGCTGTCTTCGTCCGTAATTAGAACAACATTTGGTGGCTGTGCTGTCCAATAATATTTCACAAGAAAAGATATTCAGTATTTCTGATGCTAGCTGTGTCAATTTTATATTACATTTGTAGCTAAAAAAACTAAACAAAACAAAAAATACTTTCATGAATACCAAATCATAGCAAACCTATGTAGGAGTCATGAGGCTGTGCATTTTTACATGAGTCAGTCATCTCATCCTTCTCCCTCAGAAGAACTAGTGAATTTGAATCAGCAGCAATGCAGATTTTAATGGAATCCTTACCTGACAGGTCCAACAGGGCCAACTTTAGATTCCCTACGAAAATGGAGATAACCTCGCC
>NW_022107432.1:3089497-3115417 GCF_000313985.2 Echinops telfairi | reverse complement strand
CCGCCCCATTCACACATAACAACCATAGTGAATGGACTCTTTAAAAAGTAAGGAATAGATTTGAACAAATATAGTTTATGTACGCAAAGTCATGAAGTAGTATCATTTATATGTGTGCTATTGTTCACAAATAAATATTTCAAAAATAAACTGATAAGGATACTCATAAAAGCACATTTATTTAGCATGATAAATCATAATATTTCTCAGATTTGACAGTTTTTCTCAAGGGATATTGATAATCAACTTGCTAGAAAATTTATTATACAAATTAGAGTGTTTAAGACATTCATGGAAAATGGAATTAAAATATAATGTAATTTTCATTAGCTTTTAGGCGTACTAGTATTTTATGTACATGAAAGTTATACTTTTAAATTATCCTAAATTCTCATTTTCTACTACTACTAGTTATTGATTATTATTGTTTTGCGGGCACATAGTATAACCACCATATTTTATGTTGTGCCACTTTATCCATGAAGAACTCAGTGTGGAAGATGCATTTATTACCACTATTGACAAATAAATAAACTGAGGTTAATAGACATTAAGTAACTACCCAAAGTGAATTCACTCAACCAAATTGAATGCCTATGATTTTGTATACAGTGTTAAAATAATTTGAATTTTAAGATTAAATGTCTATATCTGGTAAAATATTATATTATCATTATATATGGAATATTTTAAGGATGACTGCAAAATATCTTGACTTGCACATTGTTAGATTTTTAAAAAATAGGTATATTATAGTAGAAAAAATTCATGAATCCTTATATTGCCATATAATATTTTGAAAAGAATATGTTAGATAGGTAGAATAAGAAAACCATCTAAAGACCAAACAGCTAAACGATATTTATTTTGTGTCTATGATTTTTTAAACAATCCTTAACTTGTTGGCAGTTTTTGGAATTCTTTCGTTGTGCCTAGATGAGGCAGCGGAACAGTTTACTACTAACTGAAAGGCTGGAGGTCTGAGTGTGCTCAGGGATTCCTCAGCGGAAGGACTCGGAGATCTACTTCTGAAGACCCGTCATTGAAAACCTCTGCAGCACAGCTGTCCTCTGATTGACACAGGCTAGTCATGAGACAAGAGCAACCCACCGGCACGGTGCTGAGATTTCTATGAATCTTTATACATGAACCTATTCAAGGCTTAGACGATGGCAGGCTCTTCTCATTTTAGAAAAAAATTAAAGAATGATATGTTTATCTAATTTCTATTCTTCCAATTCTCTAAATTTGAATTTTAACAATTAAGAGCACAAAATACCTCCAAACATTAAAGCATAGCATAAAATGATAAACAACATAAAAACTTAAAACTATACTTGAAACTATTATCTGAAAATGTAAAAGGCAATAAAAAATCCTGTGTATCATATGTAACAAATGAGTTACTATTTTATTTTTCCAAAGTTTATTAAAATGTAAGAGAAAATATGAAAATAATGAAATAAAATTGACATTCGTAGGTGAAAATACATATAATAGATACAACAAAAAATATACTCAAAAGATATATCATTTGACTGCTGCTTCCTTAAGCATTGATTATGGATCCCAGGCAAGTCAAAAGCCTTGTCTGTTTCAATATTTTCTCCATTTAACGTGATGTTACCTATGGGTCAAATTTAGAAGATTTTGGGTCTCTCAACCATTAGTCATATTCCAGACTGGAGGCTGTAGTCCTTGATCTTCATCAGCAAGCGTTTCCGTCCTCCTCACTTCCACAAAGCAAAGTGTGTCAGCTGCCTGACGCAGGTTGTTCATAAGCCCTCTTTCAATGGGGATGTTGAATTCTTCATGTAATCTAGCTCTCCTGAGGATCTGCTCAGCAGGCAGATTGAATAAGCATGGTGAGACCATACAATCCCGATGGACATTTTTTCCTAATTTTAAACCATGCAGTATTCCCTGGTTCTGTTTGCACCACTACCTCTTGCTTCATGTATATAATATAATAAAGTTTATAAAACATTTCCTCTCCTCTGTTTTCTAAATTTACTATAAAGGTTTTATTAATCTTAGTATCCAACTTCTAATGCGCTAAACTATCCTTTTTATGGCTGAAAAATTTATTGGGATACGTTTAAATACTATAAATCACAACAGTGAAGGTAAAGATAAAGCTTTATTTCTGTAAGATCATTCAAAGAAAAATAATACATTTTCTTTTTTTGTATTTGGAAAGAAACGACTAACACAACATCCATAAGTAAATATTTAAGAGTTATACTGAAGTGATAATTAATTAGTGTTTGTGTTCTCTTACAAGATAGCATGAATGTTTTTATTGTAAATTATTCCAAAATGGCATCATGTTTATGCTTCGGGCTACTCACTGCAGGCTCTGCAGTTCGAAACCACCAGCCACGGCAGGAGAAAGATGCGGGTCTCTACTTCTGGGAAGTTACAGGTTTACAAACTCACATGGGGTCAATCTACTCTCTCCTAACGGGTTGCTAAGAGTCAGAATTGGCTCAATGGCAGTGAGAATATGAAATTGTAATGCAAATAACTTGTACTGCCATCTACAATGGAAATAGATTCCAAGGTGACCTCTTCCTATCCTGACTTTTGGTGCTGATACCCTCTGTAATCTCCTTTTCTTCGTTGTGATTAGAAACCGGTACAATTCACTAACGTTAATACCACTTCAATGATACATGATTCCCCCAGGCTCACCAGCAGATGTTCCACCGAGTCCCTGATTTTTTAAAACATTTTGTTGTAAACTGGGTGAATGTTCACAGCTTAGATTGGCAGTTTTACATTCAGGGTTTGTAAACATTTTGCTTCTTCCGTGCATTGCAATCCCCTGAGTGAATCACCATTCCTCCCTCCTCTTCCTTATGTTTTTTGCTCCCAATCCTTCTTCTCTCCTAACCCTTATGAACGTTCTCTGCTTTTGATGAATTAAACTATCACATGAAAGACTCTTGTGGCAAGAACTATAGGTTGTTACTCATCAACAAGCAGTCAAGCGCAGAGACTTCGGCCTGACAGCGAGCCGAGAACAAATTGCTGCCTACACAAGCTGCGCTGGGAGGTAGACTTGGACTCAGTCCCGCTGCAGAACCTTCATCTTGGCCCACACCGGCTGGAGCCTCCTTGGGAACCAGGGAGCAGAGGACCTGGTTAAGCCTTCCTACACCCTTGGGTTATGAAAAAAAATGTTTGAGTTGTTTTAAACTCCTTAACGTATAATAAATTCTTATGCAATAATATAAACTAATATCTATGCCAAACATATGACAATTGCCTGTCAATGATCATTCTGAAGTTTCCTACAGACAGAAATATTCCTTTTTCATGAACAGGAATTTTCAGTACCCTAATAATATCTTCAGCAAGCAAATTAGGATTTTTCCAATTCTAAAATTCTAGTAGCAGCTAGAAATAAATGCACTTGTAAAGTTATGCTTGATTTAGAAGAAAATAAACATCTATTATTTAACTAAGAAATTCCATGATTTACCAAAAATTGAATTCTGAACTTGTAAAAATATGAACATAATTGCATAAAACTTGGAATTATATAATATTTGTGATCAATTTGTGATTCATTTCTAAGGTAAAATATGATGTCAGCACAATAATCACATTTGCATGTTCTATGAGCATGCAGGAGGCCTGGTCGCACAGTGCTTACACAGTGGGCTGCTCACTGCGAGGTCAGAAGTTTGAATTCACCAATCGCTCAGAGGGAGAAAGACTGGGTTTTCTACTCCTATAAAAAAAAATGACAGTCGCGGGAATTCCCATGGTCATTTCTACCCTTTCCATAGGGACGCTAGGAGTCAGCGTGGACTGAGTTAATTGTCGCTTACATGGCTCCTACAGTGGAGTCCTCCACACCACGTGATAATGTCCTCAAAGCAAAGCAAAAACGCTCTTCGGAACTTGAAGGTCGTGTGTCGAGCGCCAAAGCATAAAAAGAATGCTTGGATCATATCCTGAGCATATGGGACTGAGCTGATAGTTTCGACTGAGGTTGAAACAGTGAGAATAAATACTACTACTACTACTACTACTACTACTACTACTACTACTACAAGATAATCAATTTCAAAGTGTTGAGTTGAGGCAATTTGCTGAGTAAAATTTCACCTAAAACGTCATTAAATGGTATTTTAAATATAAAATATCTGAGTTTTGAATTGAGAGTCTCCTTATACAAAATCAGTGGGTGTGAGAAGAATTGACATAGGAATTCTAATATTTCATGCCTGCCCTCTAAAAGATGCAGAACAGATGTTGGATTTTTCCCCCCAGATGTTTGACTTTTTTATATGGTACTGAAGATGGGGATGGAATTGAAACATATGTTCTAAAAGCAACCCTGATGGTGTAGTGAGTTCTGATGGGACTTCTGTAGGTAAGTCAGCAAGTGGACCCCACCAGCGGCTCTGTGGGCGGAGAGGAGGCTGTTTGCTTCGTGAGGATGACAGCTTCTGAGATCTGCATTGGGCTGCAATGCATCAGCATGTCAGTGTTGTTGGTTTGCTTTTATTTTCCCCCCTGGAGGATTAAAATCTTGAAGGGGGGACACAAAGGGCAAATATTTTTAAAGTAAGTAAAACTGTGATACAAAAATTGTAGTTAAGGTTGCCAGGCCAGATGGAAGAATTGTTAAGAATATGTTTTTCAGTTCGAATGGGACTGGGTAATAAAAGATCGCAATGACAAGATCCCAGACAAAAATAATTTCCAAGAGGTAAGTGAAATAGCATATTTCAGAATTGCTTTCCATTTTTTATAATGCAAATAAAGGGCTAACAGTTATTTACATCATGAAGTGAGTTTACTAATTATATTGGTGAGTTTACTAATTATATTAGTAATATCCTTGATAACAGTCTAATTGTTGATATAGGAAGAGAAAGATTTGAGTGACATGTGGGTTTATGGGAGTTAAAGAGTGAAATACGAAGTGTAAAAAAATCTCTAAAGATATTATCTCCAACATAAAGGAGAGGGAAAAATAAGGAACAAGAGAGGACTGGAGAATCTCCATTTAGACCTCCATGCCTTCCCGCACCCTTTCCTTAGCCTCAGGACTCTAGGCTGCCTTTCATCAGAAAAAATGTGGAGAAAGTGCACTCTTACCCCATCCTCTGAAAACAATTTATCTCGAGCCTTTATCTTTATACAATCCTAAACTAAACAATAAAATAAAATACATAGGAAACACATGAAAAATGTGAAAGGGTCATTGATGAGCCACGAGATACGGTGAGGTCTGGTCTGAGGTAAAGAATGACGGCTGTCACAGGCTCACGCTGGGAAAGGGGTAAAGTCAGTGCTCTGTGTTTGGATATGTCTCAGCCACTTGTAACATGCATACATTGATGGTGCGAGCTTAACAACCAAATGAATAAGGACAATTAAGTTTGTCCTTGTTTAATAATAATATTTTAATTTTTATACCACTTGATCAATGAATAGGACACAAACATTTTAAGTGACAATTATTAAACTGTATTTTATTAGACAAATGTAGTTTATTTCCCATGAATTAAAATGGGTTTTCTGTAGGTATTCTAGATTCTAAAGTAATTTACAAGAGTATGACCAAATCTGTGTATCTATAATGCACCTAAAATGTGTATATGTGTAAAGCCGGAACTTGGGTAAGTTGGAAATGTGTCATAGAAGAAAAAAGTCTGATATTTCCCACTAACAGAAATAGACCAACGCTAAGACTTCACCTGAAAAAGGCAGAAGAGACCTGGAAAAACAAAGCAATCCTCTCAAGTTCCAGCTGTTACAGGTCACACACACACACACACACACACACACACACACACCCTCAGTATTTATTTCAACATGGTGTGTGTGTGTGTGTATGTGTATGTGCGCGCATGCGCGCACGCGTGCAGCTCTTCCTTACAATGTGAGCAACTGGAAGACTTTGGTGATATTTATTTCTATTTCTATATTGCTATAGATGATTAAAGGGAGCATTTATGTCTCATCAAGTTTTCATTGTTTAACTGGTTTTAGACAATCTTATCTGTTGACTGACATATTTTTCTATAATATTCCTATAGTGAAGTCAATTCATATTTAAGAAAATGAACTAATTATGGTTGATGATAGTTCAGTTTAAGGGGAAGAAAGAACAGTCCACTGCTATGGAAGGATTCTGACTCATAGGAACTTTATAGTATGTTTCTGGAACTATTAAATCTTCTTTTTTAATTAAATAATCATTTTATTAGGGGCTCATACAACTCATCACAATCCGTACATACATCATTTGTGTCCAGCACATTAGTACATATGTTGACTTCATCATTCTCACAACACCCGTTTTCCACTTGAGCCCTTGGTGTCAGCTCATTTTCCCCCCTCCCTCCCCGCCTTCCCCATCCCCCTGTTAATTTTTAAATTATTATTATTTTATCATATCTTACCCCATCCAACGTCTCCCTCAGCCACTTCTCTGCTGTCCGTCCCCCAGGGAGGAGGCCATATGTAGACCTTGTCATCTGTTCCCCCTTTCTCCCTCTCCTTCCCTCCACCCTCTCGATATCGCCACTCTCTCCACTGGTCCTGGGTTCACTGTATTTCCCTCTAGCTCTTAAATGCATCCTCCCCCCCACTACCATGATCCCAATTCTACCTTACATATCTGGCTAGACCAGAGGATGTACACTGGCACAGATAGGAACTGAAAATACAGAGACTATTAAATATTTACCCATCCTTTTTTCCTGTGGAATAGTTGGAGGGTTTGAACCACTGACCTTGAAGTTAGTAGTCCAATGCTTCCTTTACAGCACCGCTAGGGTTCTTGACAAGAGGGCATGAAAACTCCGAGACAGGAGAGAAAGGAGTGGTGCCAACTTACATTTAACTTATTCACCATCATCCTATACAAGAGGATTTGTCTCTGGGTTAAAGAGGCCCAAAGGCAGGAGCACTTCAGCATCTTTATAGCTACAGGTTTTATCTTCCACAGGCCAGCACATTGTAGGGACCTGGTTACAAGGTGAGCACAGCAAACAGGCTCCACTGGTTAAAAATCTGTGTAGTATGACATTTTAAAAACAAGTGGATATTGATAAATTTCAGTTAACTGCCCACAGGATTCTTTGAGATAAATGACTACTGCTTACTATGAAAATTGATGCAATTTATGGCTACCCTACAAAGGCCATTTTGACGCATTTAATACTAATAAAGTTTGATAACTAACTGATCATAGAGTATAAAAAAAAATCATCAGCCTAAGTCCAATCATTTACATTACTTTCCTAGATTTCATATTAACTTTTCTATATTTGGTGGTTAAAAAGAATTAAAATATACTTAATTTTATATACGACACAAAAATGGCACTGTGATTATTATTGATATGGTATCACACAGAAGAGTTTTAGAAATACAGTAGAGTTACTTTATTACTTCAGCAAGTTTTTTTATTACTTGATGATGAACATAATTACTGAAAATCAATATGTTTAAAAAGAAAATGATGATGTAATAGCAGCAGAGAAACATGATTATTTGATCTTAGAAAATATAACTGATTTTATATAAAAAGTGAGTGATTGTATATTGTTTTTAAAGTACCTTTTTTTTCCCCTATTCACATCTACTCTAGGATATCATCCTATATTCTTAATCAGCTCTTTTTCTAAGTCACATGGCACATTTTCCCCATTGCTCTATACATTTTAGCATCTATAAAAAAAGTGTTCCCTGTCCAAATACAGATATTTTGTTGAAAGTCATATAGCTAAACCATATGAAAAGCCAACAGCTATATATGACTTACAGACAAAAATAATTTGGCCGCTGACACTATTTTTCATTCCTTTTTCTAGTACGTGTCCTTGCTATTTACATTTTAATCTTTTGCAATGTTAAATGTCAGAAGTCAGAAGTGCTGCGCTGCAATACTTTTTTTCCCCCAGCATCTACTAAAGACACAATTATCCCTCCCTGAGGTCCTGAATAAATTAATGTTAAATTTCATGAAATCTGCAGGGAGCTGACATTCTTGGAGTAGTTGAATGTAAAAGCCAAAAAGACACTCGTCGAAACAGTGGACAACACCACTGGCCATAGTAGTATAAAAAATGTACCTTCCTCCAGTCATTTCTGACCTAAATGTAACAGCAAGATAATACTGTTTATAAATATGTTCATTTTATATGTTGAAATTCTGAATACTAAGATATATATAATATGGTTGTTCTTAGACCAAAAACAAAATCAAAACCGAATCATTGGAAAAATGGTTTCTGTGAATAGGAATGAAAAATATGAGACAATTTCAAAATTTAGTCATGCTCATGAAGAATTTGTAAAAAATCTAAAGATAGAGTAAATTTAAGGCACCAAGGAAAAATAAATACAGGTATTACAGCATACCTGATGAAAACAAAGGAACAGGTTATTATGAGTGACTATCTATTAGAAACAATGTCATCTAATAAAGTGGTAAAAATCTAGAAAAAGTAGGTTTTTGATCCCTTCAAATGTATTAATCCTTATTGGAATTTTATTTTATTGTTACGGGGATAATTGTGCACTGGGATCATATCCAAAATTTTGAAAAATGAAAAAAGGAAGAACAGAAAAGAGAAGAAAAGAAGGGAAGGAAGGAAAGAAAGAAGTGAGGTATCCTGTCACTGAAAGACATGAAAATACTTCAAACAGTTTTAAGTGGAAGAAACCACACTAGTGGGTCAGTACGCCAACTTGCACGTATTGTTGGCAGGTATCCCTCCTGTACTTCAAATACCAGCAGGGTTACTCATGGTGAATAGGTTTCAGTGGAGCTTCCAGACCCGGAAAAGGCTATGAAGAAGGGATAGGTGGTACCTTTTTGAAGTATTAGCCACTAAATAGCTTACAAATAGCTCTGAAACATTGTTATGCTTCCACAAGATGAGATCCTCACGTTGGAAGACACTCAAAAGAGATAGATTCTCAAAGAACAGTAAACCTTGCATGGTGCAAAGATTTCAGGAACTTAATTTGCTGATTACCCAACACCCAAAATGAGAATAGTTGCAAACATCCATTAATAATTGGAATATGGAGTGCACTATGAACCTAGGAAAACTGGAAGGCATTTGAAATTAAATGCAACACACAAAAGTCTATATTCTAGGACTTAGTAAGCTTAAATGCACTGGTAGTGATCATTCAAATTGGAATTTTATATGATTTGGAATTGGAATTGGAAAATTGGAAAATTATATGATTTACTATGATGCAAATGGCACATTCAAGAATAGTGTTACATTCATTGTCAATAAGAAGATATCTTGAAGTACAATACTGACCATGGAAGATTTTATCTATCTATCTATCTTACAAGGCAGTCCAGTTAATATAACTATTATTCAAATTTACACACTGATTACTAAAGCTAGTGGTGAAATTATTGAATAATTGTACCAAAATCTTCAGTCTAAAAATGATCAACTATACAACCAACATTCAGTGATAATATGTGGACCATCAAGATTGGAAAATTTAGAAACAATATGGAAGAATCAGTAGTTGTAAAATATGGCCTTGATAATATAACCAAAGTGGAGCAAAATAGAATTCTGCAAGACTAAGGAATTCCTTATTGTAAATACCCTTTTACAACAACCTAAATGGCAACAATACACCTGAACTTTGTCACATAAAATACACAAGAATCAATCTGACTACCCCTATGGTAAGAGATGATGGAGAAGTTCAATAATACCAGGTGAAACAAGTCCAGGAGCTGTCTGTGGAATGCACTGTCAATTGCTCATATACAAGATCAGTGGAAGAAAATATAAACAATAACACTTAACATGGAAACTCAATACTGGAAGATCTTCCTAGTTTCTTACAAGCAATTTGGAAGACAGTAACTTCATCAACAATTTGAAGAGATCAATATTTGTGACCATTTCAAAACAAAGAGTATATAGAAATCATCTATTAATATTGTTCATGTCACATGCAAGTAAAATGTTGCTGAAGATAAATGAAAAACTGATGTAATTATACATAGCCATGGAACTAGCAGAAATTAGGATTGGATCAGAGTGGATATAGAAAGAGGGATATCACTGCTGCGATCAGATGGATCTTGGCTGAAAGCAGAGAACGCTAGAAAAATGTTGTTGTGTTTCATTGACTATGCAAACTCATTCAACTGTATCGATCATAACAAACTATAAACAACCCTAATAAGACTGGGAATTTCATAACCTTTCATGTTGTTTATGTGGAAATGGGACCTGAACCAACCTAATGCCGGGGGTTTAAGTGGAGAGGAAATGTTTTGAGAATGATGAGGGCAATGAATGTACAAATGCGCTTTACACAATTGATGTGTGTATGGATTGTGATAAGAGTTGTAGGAGCCCCTAATAAAATGATTAAAAACAAAACAAAACAAACAAACAAACAAAAAACAATCTTAAACCTGTGGGAATCCATAGAGGGGTTTTAAGTAGTATACTGAAGTACTGATGTCAACCAGTGAACACGTAATTAAGCAGAAGAAGGCAATCATTGTAGGATGTTTTTTTGAGTGTGATCCTACAGGTATGCCCCTCCCTATTTAGTAGAATACATGAAAGTTCTCCCTGCAATATTGCTGTAGAGCAGTCCACGAGATTTATATTGTTGTTGTTGTTGTTACTGCTGAGTCAATTCTGACTCAAAGTAATCTAGGTATAAAAGAATAAATTGTTTGCTATGCTTAAAAATAAAAAGAAAAAATTTCATACTCTCCATGGTTTAAAATTGGCAAAGGTATGTGTAAGAATTGGACCCTTTCACCTTTCATTATATACTGACTATGTAATTGGAGAAGCTGGACTACATGAAGACAAATGCACCTTTAGAACTCAGTAATGTCTCCTTAACAATTATGATATGCAGATGTACAGCCTTCTTTGCATAAAGCCCGGAGGACTTGAAGCACACGTTAATGAAGACTGCATCCTGTAGTGTGGATTACAACTCAATGCAAGGAAAACCCAATAGGCCAACATGCAACCTCATAATAAATGGAGAAAAGTTGAGAGTTGTCAGGAGTTTCTTGGATCCACTACCTAAGGTCAAGAAGATAAATGAAGTATCACGCTGGGCAAATCTGTTGCACAAAATCTTTAAAAGTATTGAAAATCAAAGATTCCACTTTGAACCCTAAGGTGCAACTGACCCATCCCAGGTATTTTCATGTGCTTCATATACAAAGGCAGGTTGGACAATAAATAATGAAGACTGTAGATGAATTGATGCATTAGAAATATGCACTTGCCCAGAATATTGAAAACATCATTGATTTCTAGAAAAACAATCTTGGAAGAAGTATAGTCAGAATGTTTCTTGGAGACGAGGATGGTCAGTTTGTCTTAAGTACTTTAGACACGTTATCAGGAGAGACCATTCCTTGGCGAAGAATGTCAGGCTTGTAAACTAGATGGCCGCAACGAAGAGGAAACATCCAATGAACTGAATGGACACAGCAGCTGTGATAATGTGTTCAAATATAACAACATTTTTAAAGATATTCAGGCTTGAGCAGTGCTTTATTCTTCTTTCGATTAGGACATGATCTGTCGGACAAACCGGATGGTACCAAACAGCAACAAATGAAAGAAACACAGAGACAAGGGAGGGGTGAATCAATAGAGCACTAGAGAAGTATTAGGACATGAAAACAGTTTCATGATGCTCTAGTGATACCTAATCAAAACCATTGTCATGGAGTGGATTCTTAATAATAGTGGCCTCTGATCTTTTATATGGATCCTAGACAGCAGGAAGCCTCATCTTTCTCTAGTGGAACAGCTGCTGGGCTTCAACTGTCAACTTGAAGTTAGCAGGCCAATGCTTATGTCAGAGCACCATCAAGTCTCCTTACTATAATGATAGACACATGGCATTATAGCAAACGCCTTAGGACTGCACAAAGAACAGGCCCTCGCGTAAACTGTGGACTTCAGTTGATGTTCAGCAATAGTGACAGACTTACTACAGTATCATGAGTATGTAGACGTTACTCATGAAGGTTTATGGTTGGGGAGGGGACAGTATATGGAAACTGCATTTTGGTCAACATTCTTTCTTTGGAACAAAAACTTTTCTAAAACTAAAAGTTTCTATCAAGTAAACAATTTATTATTCAAATGCCTTAAAAGATAGCTCATGAAGGCTAATGAACGAAAAAGCAATCCATCATACGTAAAAAATGATTACTTATTCTATTAATACTCCAATTAAGGCATGTTTAATGCTTTATTTAATTTATGATTTACATCTATACTGTCAGATTATATTTCTATATTCCAATGTATATACCACATCCAGTTTCCTTTAATATTAATAGTTTACATTAGTGTGCTATTTATCCCAATCTGCTAACCAATATTGATACATTGCTTTTAGATAATGTCTATGCTTTATTTAGATTTCCTCAACTTTTACTTAATGACCTTTTCTTATTTCAGTATCCTATCAAGGCCACCACCTTACATTTAATTCTCATGTGTCTTTAGATTTTTAAAAAATTATGATTAATTGGGAGTTAATGCAGATATTAAATCATTCCATAGTTCAATCACATCAAGCAGAATTGTACAATTGGTACCACAATCAGTTTCCAAACATTCTTTTTCTTCCTGTACTCTTTGACATCGTCTTCCTTTTCCCCCCATCCCCCATCACCACCACAGTACCCTTCCTCCCAACAAAACAAACAAATCAACAAAACCCTCATTCTCCTTGCTGTTCCTATAGGTTCATCAATCCTGGTTTCATCCACTGAAAAACATATAACAAATATCACATCTTCAGGAGGATGACCCCCAATGGGATAACACCTCTGAGATAAACCCCAATATGAACAAACAAACCCCAAACTGAACAAAAATACAGACAATACTGACAACCTGATCAGGTCCAGCGTGCATCAGAGTAGGGTATCAACTGACAGAGTTTTCACTGTTCGAGCCAGGTTCATCCTTTTGATCTTCTAAACTCATCTCGATGCACTCTGTTTTGTAACCACTGAACAACTTTGCATGCTTTTTGTCTTTTTGATAAAACTTTAATTGAAAAAAAAAAAAAGGTGTTGCTCAGATACTTTGTAGAAGGCTCCCTGATGTGAATTTGTCTGATACAGAGGTCTGTTCTGGAGCTCTGCCCTCTCAGCTCACCTCTTGCCAGGGAAGTATCACCATCTACCAACATTTAAATCTGAATGGTGTTTGATTTTCCTCCAAAGCAGAAGCCAGCATGCTTTTCTTTTCTTTTCTTTTTTTACATTAATAAAATCATTTTATTGGGGGCTCTTACAGCTTTTATAGCAATCCATACATCCATTGTGTCAATCACATTTGTACATATGTTGCCATCATCTTTTTTTTTTAAGTATATGATCATGTTTCCTTTCTTTTTAAAAATCATTTTATTGGGGGCTCGTACAACTCTTATCACAATCCATACATCAATTGAATCAGGCATGTGTGTACATATGTTTCCGTCATTCTCTTCTAGACATTACTTTCTATTGAGCCCTCTGTTCCAGCTCTTTTTTTTCCTTGCCCCCTCCACCCACCACCCTCATAACCCGCCGATAGATTGGACATTGTTATTATTTTCATCTCTCTCGCCGATCGCTGTCTCCCTTCCCCCACGTTTCCTGTTGTTCCTCCCCCTGTAGAGGGGTGTATGGTTATGTGTGGATCATTGCGATCATTTCGCCCTTTCTCCCCTTTTCTCCCTCTCTTCCCCCTACCCTTGCAGCATCACCATTCCCACTCCTGGAGTCTGTGTGTCATGAGCTCCCATCCCTTTCTATACCTGTGTACATGTTCTGGTCGAGTCTGAACTGGGAAGCAGCCCTGGGATCATGGTAGTGGGGGGTGAGGAAGCCTCAAGGACCCTGAGGAATATAGTGTGTTTCATTGATGCTTTACTGCACCCTAGTGACTCATCCCTGCCCTGCGGGCCCTCTGTGGGGAGATTGCTGTCTTCATACATAAGGTTTTAGGGGAACTTATTGTCTGTGCCTGTCTTGTGAAGCGCTCTGGTGTGTAGTGGTCATGCATTAGGCTGTGGTCCAAGACATCAGCAGTTTAAAAGCACCAGCCACACCGTGGGAGTAAGACGGGCTCCAGGATCAGAAACGCACAGGGCAATTCTGCCCTGTCAGGAAGAGTAGCTGCGTGTTGGCATCGGCTTGACAGCGGTAGGTTTTTTTTCTTGTTGTTGTTGTTTTGTAAGTATGGTTTCTTATAGCACTACATTAGAGTTGAGTATTTGTGGTAGAGACCATATGGTTCACAAAGTTTTAATATATACTTTAAGTTGCTTTAACAAGACATACTAGCACACTACTGGGTTAAGTGAGGAACCCAGGTTACTTAGTGGTTACCCAAAAGGTCCCAAGTCCCAAATCACCAGCCCTTTTGTGTGAGGAAGACCAGGCTTTCTACTCTGCTCCTTGGCTACCATCTCAGAAACTCACAGGGCAGCTCTACCCTCTCCTGTAGGGTGGCTGTGAGTTAAATCGACTCAATGGCAGTGAGGTGTTTGTTTGTCTAAATGATAAAACGTATTTAACTTGTAAAGACGCTTATGGCACTCCGACTATTAAATATATTCATGTTATTTATTTTCTAGAGATATTTTTTTACTGCTAATAAAACTCAACTTGCATTTTGATAGAATTAAATTACTTAATTTTCTATCTTAATTATTGTATATATTAAAAAGAAAGTCTGGAAAAATAGTTTAGTATTTCCAGAAAAGTCTAAAGAAGTATGCAGGCAGAATACTTAGGGCATGCAAAATAATTTTAAGGACCATTAGGTATACAGTTTTTATTTTTCCTCTTGCTTCTTAAAATATAGAAATCTTAATAAATATGACTATCTGATGCTTTTCCTTTAAAACTAGCAATAAATATATTTTCTTTGTCTAAAATACAAGGACTGAAAAACCCAAGCCAAATCCCTTTCTTAATATTGATTCTGAGTAATAGTGATCTTGATCTTGTATAACGCTTCTGAGACTGCACATTTTTGTTGAAACAGCAGTCTCAACTTTCTTTAGTGGAGCGCCTGGTGAGTTTGAACTCTTGACCTTCAGATAGCAGCCCAATGCATACCCCACAGCTTCTCCAGGGCTCCTTAAAAAGAAGGTACTTCCGATTTCTAATGTGTTCATTAAGATATTCATAGAACCTCCTCCCTGGAGGACAGACAGTGAAGTGGGTGAAGGGAGATGTCGGATGGTGTAATATGTGACAAAATAATAATTTTTATATTATCAAGGGTTCATGGGAGAGCGGGGAGCGGGGAAGGAGGGGAAAAATGAGGAGCTGATACCAAGGGCTCAAATAGAAAGCAAATGTTTTGGGAATGATGAGGGAAACAAATGTACAAAAGTGCTTCACACAGTGGATGTATGTATGGATTGTGGTAAAAGTTGTATGAGCCCCCAATAAAATGATTTTTAAAAAGATATTCAATCTATCCTTTATTGGAAAAAAATAATGAGAGATTTTTGCTTTGTCAGAAATCCTCTATGGTAGAAATATATGTGAACATCTGAGTTTCATAAGGATTTGCCTGTCCTTTTAGTAATTTTAAATAAATTAATTAAAAAATAATTTTAAATAAAGGAATGCGTGAAATGCAAAGGCAATTGTTGGATTTAGTATTTTTAATACAAATTTAGTATTTTTAATATTTTTAATACAAACCAACCAAACTCTGCCAATTGAATCTATGCAAAGAGGAAGACAGAATGAGTTTTATCTAGGAGTTCACTAAAATCTGATGGTACTAGATGAATGCATCTGAATTAAAAAAAAAATCCCTGAATAAAAATAAATTCCAATATCGGAGGTAAAACATTCAAGTTCAAGTGCACTGGCATCAGATATCAGAATTTTAAACGGATAAGGAGATCTATGCATATGAGTGTTATCAATCCTAAACTCCCAAACAGGAGCAATTTCCTCTTTATTTTACACATGTTGCTCAGTGTTGGTAAACAAGGTTGGCAGGTATTTGTGGGCTAGGTGCCAGAGCTGAGGGCAGAAATCAACAGGTGCTATTAGCTGCTGATTGAAAGTTGGAAAAGAGAACTGAAATAGATTAGAGCTCTCTAATTAAGTGTTGCTCTCAGGACCAAATGATGTATAAGCCTCTTGCTTCATCAATAAGATTTAGAACATCTTGATTTTTTGATACCATTAATTAACCTAATTAATAAGATCTGGGTTTTTTTTCTGGTGTAAGTTCTCATAAGCTTGGAGGGAATTTGTTAACCCTATACTAATTGCTGTGTGGTATATTAAATGATTTAATACATGAAATGTGCCTAGAAATATTCCAAGCACTTGTCAAGCACTCTGTATATACAGTTTTGTGTTGTTTTTTTTTAATATTATGCAAATATAAAAATTAGTCTTTTCCAGAATTGGCAAATTGGTGGCTTTTTGTTTTACTATTATGATTTTTAAGGGAAAAAATTTAACTCACCTACCAACTCATTAATATTTATAATGATTTGATTAAGAAGAACTGAACCAATTAAAAAATAATTTAAAATAAAAATATAGCAAGTATCATTAATATGATAATTCAAGACACAGCAGAGTTCATATATATATATATGTTCTGCTATATATGTTACAGCCTTAACATTTGTATTAAATGTGATTGATTTAAAGTTGCAATGTTTTTCTTTGATCCTAAATTGTTTGATAACCCTATTACCTTACATCATGTTAGAGCATTTGCTTTGCTCTGCCATGGTCTGGTGAATTAATTAGATCTAAGTCCTCATGTTCTGACTTAGCCTTTCTTCAAGATTAGATCAAAACATGAACTATTAAAGCTATAGTCCCTGATGCATTGATTCAAGAAGCAATGTAATATCTCATTTGTCACTTGTTTTATCAAGCTTGTATCAAAACCACTTCACAGTTAGTGTGGGAAAGTGAAAATTCCAACAGAGCAGCCCATATTTCACAAACAGGCTGTCAGGAGCATTTACCCTATTAAGGTGACCTGGGGCACAAAGCTAGCAAACAAGAATGTTTGGCAAAAATGTAGATACAATCCCTTTCCACATGCCTCATGAATGAAGATGTGCAAAAATGCTTTAGCATAAATACGCCCGCAGGAACAACTGTGTGGCAACTTTATTTTTAGATAAACTAAGGCATATTCTGCTAACTTCTGATTTTTAATGTTTCCACATGCCTTTCTCTTTTGGAAGATGTTTATTTTCTATCTTTTAATAATTATCTCCACAATTTATTAATTGTATTTAATCCTGAAAATTTCATATTTACAGATGTCTTAGAATTGTTTTCATTGAAAACAAAGCAGAGTGAAATTTTACAGAATTTTTTCATTTAAAATATATAAAAGTTAGCATTCTTTGGAGTTATAAAGCTTGTGGAACCTTATCTGTATGTATTGAGTTGTCAGCATTAACCAGGAAATAAATATTTGTGGTCATAATGTACAATTAAATTTAGATATATTAAGTTTGAGGTTTTAATAAACACTGGAAAATATTATACACAAGGAAGGATAAGCAAATGTTGAGTTGCTTTTGTGGTAAGAACTGTTAAAACATAAAAATAATGCTGTATAGATTAGAATGCATAATATTAAAATTGCATATAGATAAAAGTCAACATAAACTAAATCTAAGTTAAACACAAAATGAGTTTTAGAATCTACTTTGAGATTACTAAACTTACAAAACAGGAGGGTCAAAAGAAGCTAAGTTCATACATACAAAAATTGACTGGCCATATGAAATAACTAAAAAACGGTAATGCGTGTAGAGCAGATCAATATTTGCATGAAGTTATGATAGATATCAAGGAGATAACCAGAGTTTGTAGTTTTGAGTGATTGTGATTCATATTATATACTTTGTACCCACTCTAAATAAAATTTCATCAAATAGATTATAGTACTTCCAATTTGAAATATCACTGGTTTCTATTTAAAAATCACCCAGTGTGACAGCGAGGTTACATCATTAATGGTTGGCGAGAAGCATATATGGAACAGTAAGGCTTTGTGATAAAGGTGGAGTTGTTTGAGATGGAGAGAATGAGGTCAACACAGATAGATTCAAGGCATGCATATATATATATACAAAGGGAATTCAACAAATTTCACTAAAAGGGGATTTTACCACTAACTTTTTGAAGTGCCCTTATATGTCAATGGGAGAAAGGGGATACTTTTTACTCATGTTAATAGTTTGTCTGTGAAATCCACAGGGGTAGCTCTACCATGTCCTCTAGAGTCGCTATGTCAAGATCAATTCAATGGCAATGAGTGAGTGGAAGTATGTGCATGAATAGCTGTCAGTACTGTGTTGACTTGAGTACTACTTTGATGCTAATGCTATGCCATTGTATTTATATCATTTTTAATTTTTAACATTTTATTAGGAGCTCTTACAAATATTATTATAATCCGTAGTTCCACTTAGATCAAGTATAATTGTACATTTGCTGCCCTCGTCATTTTCAATACATTTTCTTTTCTTCTTGAACTCCTTGATATCAGCACCCTTTGTCCCCTGCCTCCCCAACCCAACCATCCCCCTGAACTCTCAGTATATTATATATTATTATGATTATTATCCCTTAACTAACACCATCCTATGTCTCTATTTTCCTTAAATCCTGAAGTTCTTTCCCTTCAAGTGGGATTATACACTCATCATAGCTATCTGTTCACTTTTCCCTTCTTCCCTGCCCACCTCTTCCAATAACTTCAGGAACTCAATACTTCCCTTACTGTTTCTGAGGAGACACTCTATCTTGAATTTCATGCATCAAAAGATCTTGGTTGTACCCATGTACATACCCAGGTCTCACAAGATTAGTGGGATAAAACTAGGGCCATAATAGTGGGAAGAAGAAATTCTAAATGTGTTTTCCATCAGTGCTATACTGCACCCATGTGGCCCTTCTGTGAGGGACTGTCCAATTGTCTTACAGATGGGCTTTGGGTCTCCACCTTGCCTACATTTCTCCATATCAGTTTGAATGCTTATTTTTGAACTTCTGATACCTATTTCCATCAACATCTCATAATTATACAGGGTCACATGCTTCTTCCATGTGGATTTTATTACTTCCTTTCTAGATGGCTGCTTGTTTGACTTCAAGCCTTTAAGACCCCAGATGTTATATCTTTAAATAGCTGGCCACCATCAGCTTTCTTCACCACATTTGTTTATGCACCCATTTTGTCTTCAGCAATTGTGATGGGAAGATGACTATCCTACATTGCCACATTATTAGAACAGACCGTTCTTGTCTTGAGGTAGGATGTAAGTGGAGGCTCAATGTCTGCATGCTTCCCTATTAGGCTTACCTAAATACCAATGAAGTCACCAGAGTAGATAGGCTTCTATTCTGTTTCCAGCTAAGGTACACTGGGCTGAATTACCAGAAATCCACATCTGAAAAGTATCCAATAACAACTTTTCATACCACAATAGAATATTTTGTGATGCAGTATTATAAGAAGAAACACCTAGACTGTAAGGTGCTTGAAATGCATAGTAGGAAAAGCCAGGAATTCCAGGTAGGGCAATGGCACAGAGCTGGGCATTGCTTTATTTTGTGTACCTCAAAATAGTGTGAGTTGAAGATAACCCTACAACAACTAGCCACAACATGGAAGAAAAAGGGAAGAGAAATTTAACTGGACTTGATATTGAATTGTAATTTGAGAGAAAGAGCAGTAGCGTTATCAATAATAACATGTACGATTAAGGTTGAGCTACTGAATGTGCATGTGTACCTTTGTGTGTGAGTACAGAGGGGGGCGAGGGAGATAAAATGAGGAGCTGATAACAAGGGCTCAAATAGAAAGTAAATGTTCAGAAAACAATCATGGCAACATATGTGCAAATATGCTTGATATAATTGTATGGATTGTTATAAGAACTGCAAGATCCCCCAATAAAATGGCCTTTAAAAAAAAAAAGAAGAAACACACAAAATATGCTAGCTCTTTTGAATAGATTTAAAATATCATTCAAAGCTACATAAACATTAGAAGGCCTGGGGTAGCGAAGATCATGTAAACCACTGACACTTAAGAAATTAGGAAGTGGAGAATTGCAGAGTATCGCCCCAAACACTTAAGACGCTGGCAGCACTGAAGAAGTTACTACAGAATCCGTTAACAAAAATCCATCTACCAATTTCATATACCTGATTTAAGGGCTGCAGAATAATTTAATGTTTCCTTTTCCAATTGCCAAATGTGTTTACCTGGGAGAATCAAGAGTTTTGCTGAAAAATGTGGTTTCTAACTCCTCCCGTACATAGAAAAGAGGAGTAATTAAATACAAAATTTGCCACACAAAATGCAATGTTCCAAGACAGGAAAAGAGGAGCATATGATAAAGATTGGCATGTGTTAACACAATGGTGACTTCACCCTGAGGTATGTCATGGATTGAATTGCGTCTTCCAAATGGTACATTGAAGCCCTAACTCTTGGAACCTGTGGGGCAATCTTGTTTGAAAATAAGACACATGGAGATGTTAACATGTTAACACTAATTCAGTAGTGTCTGCAGAAGAGCCGACACCCAGAGGGACAGAGGAAAGGCAGCCATGGAGACCGGGGAACACATGAGGCTGCAGGAAGCTGACAGCACCATGGAGGGATCCCCAGGGTGGCACAGCAAAGGACTTGAGGTTGTTGTCACTCTGAACTTCTAAGACTAGTCTCTGGATCTGTGGAAAATAAACTTATGTTATTTGATGCCTGTGGAGGGCTCTAGGAAACTAATGTTTTCTTAAATTGTTTAGGTGTTGTGATACATTCAAGTGGCTATGAGGAAGAAGCAGTGGAGAGGATTAGTATTAATATCAGAAGAGATAATTGTATTACAAATATGAAATTGAGCGTGGTGGGACAGTAAATGGCAGATCAAACATTAAAGAAACAAAACAGAATCCTGTGTTGAACTCTGAGAAGTTCTGTATTTAGAGAGCAGATAGGTAATACCAAAAATGAGCCTGAGAGGAACCAATATTTTTTGAGTGAATTCAGAAAATAAATTGACATGAAAGAAGAATGAAGGAAGTATTTTCAAAACTTGATTATCATCTTGGTCAATGGGATTAAGGAGATAATAAAGTGATGAATGAATGGTTTAATCACTTTGAAATTTGTCCCTTAATGCTCTTATCAACAGTAGTTTCTAGAGAGTGCTTAGAGGGTTAGTCAACCTGATATTGTTTAAAGTACCTATGAAGTTTTAGTTTGGGCCATAAGGAAAATGAGTTACATAAAAAATAAAAAGACTAGAAATAATGAAATATTCATTTTTAAATGCTTATTTGAAATGGTGTGGAACCGACTAAACTTATGTGGATCAGAAATACAAGAATTATGTGGGTAGCGCCTTCTAAGCAAAGCTGTATGGAGTTATGGCTTGTTGTTGATGGGCAGGAAACGTGATGTTGTCAAATAGTTAAATGTTACAAATCTATACATTTCTATCCAAAGCATTCAAAATCAAAATGATAATGGAATGCTTTCCAAAATTTGAGAAATGAATACAAAAAAATAAATTTCACGAACCACTGAAAAATAAGCATATGGATCAAATATAGTATTAAAATATGAAACCTAAGATTTTATAAGAAATACTGAACAGAAAAATCTGAAAAGATGTGAAAAAATCTGAAAAGATGAGAAAAAGTGTTTTCTCTGATGGTGAACTGGCTGGGACTGAGGGTGGTATAGAAAGGAATTGTGCCTTTCCATATAATAATATATATAAACACATTAATTTTTAGTTGGAAAACAGAAAACTCATTTAACAAAGAAAATATAAAAAGTGAAGAAATGGAAATTATACACTAGTGATTATTTTAAGAAGATTGCCTCCAGAAGAAAGAAACAGAAAAGGACTACTAACAGGACGTATTCACAGATATGCAAAATACCAGGACATGCTTGAATATTCATGGGAATGAGTCATTGGAGAGGGACCCAAGATGAATAATGGAAGAGCCAAGATCTAGTTTATGTGAAAGGGATAGGCCTTTGTTGGGATTGGGAGCCTTGCAGAATCCTGCTGATGCATTTTCAAATATTTGTGGAAAAGAGAATGAGAAACAGAGTGCGCTATTGAGTCAGCCTCTCTAGATCTAAATCAGAATCCCCTGCTGTGCCTTTTATTGGCTCTGTAACACAGGGACTATTACATACATCTCTCTGTTTCTCAATTTCCTCAGTTTTAAAAAGTAGCCAAAAAATAAAACTTTCTTAAAGACCAGAAAGATAATGAAAGTGTGTTTTTCCTACCACAATAATAGTTTAATATGGATTAGCATGTATTAGTCTTCTATCCCTCCCCCCCAAGAATTATGTGGCAATATTACTAGATCAGAGAGAAGGTGAACTTTTAAAGAGGATTTGAAAAAAAAAAGACATTAAAAAGTAAGAAACAATAACAATAATAATTAAATATGGTAATTTGATTTCTGGATAGTCCACAGTCCATTGGCAATTGTGATTTTGTTGTTGTTATAACAAATTGTGTAAATTATCTTTTACACATTTACACATCAAGATGTGACTTACACTACCCAACACACATTTAGTCAATGGTTGGTGATAATAATTGAGTCAGACTGCAAACTTTAAGACTGAGAGTTTGGGTCCATCCAAAGCAGCCTCAGAAGAAAAGTTGGTCAATTTAATTCTGAAAACACATTCTTTGATTGTATAGAATGCAGTTCTGCCCTGACTCAATTGGGCCACCATGAGTCAAAGTAGAACTGAAAGCAACTAGCAAGTGTCAATGTCAAAACCGAGTGCCTTCTGGTCTATTCCAGTTAACAGTGCTCCAACAGGAAAAAGCAGGAACTGCTCCATTGGATTTTCCAGAATCAAAGTATTTATGGAAGCTGATTTACACCTTTCTCCCACACAGCAGCTGGTAGTTCAAACTGCCAACCTTTTGATTAGCAGTCCAGTGGTTAATTTACTAGCCACCAGAACTTCTTGGCTACTGGCAATGCAAACTTAGAAGGGTAGGTTAAAGAAATAAAAACAATAGTGTTGCTACTAGAATTCCAGTTTATATATGCCAGGTAAACTCCAACGAACATATCTTTAAACATGTCTCTGTGATCAGCGGATTGTGGCAGCCATGTCCCTCAATATTACACTTGTCTTAGTCTGGTTAGGGTGTTGTCAACAACAACAACAACAAAAATAAGGGAAAGTGGCTACTTTCTGTGTGATGGGTGGGGGCGAGGAAGTATTTTCAGTCTAACATCAAATTAAAAAACAAAAATTCAAATGGACATTTTATAAATCATTGGTGCTTTGCAACAATGTTATGGGATAGCTGTCTCACGTGATGTCTCAGTGAATCAAATGTTTCAAAGAAGATTGGAAAGACCTCACTAAAGCCAAGAGAGGGAAGACAGTCCACTTTGGTTAGTGAAGAAATGGGCTGAAGGCCAGAAACTTGGCATGAAAGGACTGTGGAACCACCATGGATGTGATAACAACTGCAGTTGGGATGTCATGTGGAGAGACATCTTCAATTTCGAAATTGGCCTCAGCAAACTGTGGGTCTGTGGGTACCAAGAGCATTGCTTGAAGATCAGCTAGATCAACAAAATAATCTCCCATCAGTCTTTTAAGCAAGAGTGCAGCATGAAGATGGTTTCACAGAATGAATTGCAATTGGGGATGAGTATTGATTGCATTCACTAATATGATTTACTTAGAAAGGTCAATGAAAACAGTTGGTTCGGAGGAGATCTGACGCTTAAATGTAAGGTAGAGATGTCAGCTGCGAAGGTTTGAGCAACTGCTTTGGGAACTAAAACAGTGTAATCATGATGGATTTTCTCAAATGACGCAGAGTGTTCACAGTGGCTTATTATGAAGAAATATTAAGATAATTCAAATTTGCGCTGGTGAGAAAGATGCAAGGGAAGTTATACCAATGATTTTTTTTTCCATCACCACAGTGCACTGATCACTTTTTGCAGGTAGCAATAGTTGTCCTACAAGAATGTCACTGGGAAATCTTACCTCATCCGCTCCGTAGCCTGACCTGCCCCATCAGACTTCTTTTTGTTCCTCAAACTCAAAGAACACTTAAAGGGAACACAAGCGAGTCCCTCAGAAGACACAGTAGCTATCATTTTGATGTGGTGTAAATCAAAGCGAGCAGGATTTTTCAGGAGAAAGGTTAGAGGGATGGCTGCCCTTAGCAGTGTGCAGCTTCTGATGGAGGTTATGAGGAGAAACAACAGCTTCTTGCTTTGACCTTGTTTTTTAAAAAAGTTTCTATGACTATTTAGCAATGTTTTCTGGCTTCCCATCACTTATCTATTATCGTCACTTTTCATCAGGTCCTGTTGTTAATTAGTTGTCTCACAAATATTAAAATACTTAATCCTCAGCTATAATAAGTGTATTATATAAAAAGCTAATAGTTCCAGATTATGCTTCTGAGTTCATCATGGATTGGATACCCCTTAAACACGTATGTTCTCAAGCAGTGTACTTACATAATCATTTATTCAAATATTAAAATACTGTGTCCTTTTGTCACGCCACTGCCATAGCAATCTTTGTAAAGGTAAAAAGATTATATCACAACTTTTGTTCCACATGTACCCATGACCTCTCTCAGCATCGGATTTCCCATGTCAGTGTATGCTTGGTGGCTTTTCATAAACCATCAACTTGCCAGGTCTTACACTCTTTCCAATCCACTCACCTCTGACCACACTGATGTCTTACTAACACTTTGGATATTGTAAACACACACCCTTCGCCCCCCAAAAAATATAGATTATTTCTATTAAAATTCTGGCAAAAGCATAATGTAGGTTATAGTAGAAGTAAGCTAAATGGAATTAATGAACAGAAATGGGGAGCTTATTAAAATAATCTTATCTCTAAGTTAAATTATACTCCATTGTGTTTAAGTGTTCCTTCATTATTCTATTGCACTGAAAAATATATATTCTGTAGATGATAGAATGTCTAAATGAGAATTGCACTACTTTTTTTTCTTTTAGACATAGCAAATATTCAAAGCATATTAAAAACCCTAATCAAATAAATTGTTCTGTGTAACTACTGAATATTTAAACTTTATATATATACTTTCTTCCTTTCAAAAGTCAAGTTATTAACAAACCCTGCCAGCACTTCTTGACACACTGCAAGACCCATTCATATTCTTTCACAGAGATCTCACATAACAAACCTTTTATTTCACTTTACATACATATAATTGACATGATGATTAGAAGGGGAGAGTATGGTCCCTACCACCAAGATTAGAATGCAATAAAACTAGAAAAGTTCACCATGCAGCCACATGACTTAATTCTACTATACGGACAGACTGGTATATTCGAGTAGTAAATAATTGAATGAAATATCTGAGAACAGTATCATCACTTCAACTAGTAAATTAGAACCCTTGATTAACATATCCGAAGGGTAAGGATCACATCAACTAACTAAATTGTTTGTAGATAGTAATATGAAAGTCAAATAAGCAACAACAATAATAACCTAATGAAAGAACAACAACAAAAATAATCTCTTTCTCCACTCTTGTATCAGGAGCACAAAACAATGGAGGCAAACGAACGATGAACAAGAGTCAATATTTTCTAAATCATTGAACACACTTTTTGTGAATGATGCTGAGGGAGGAGGGCGAGTTACTCTCTCCATCTCCCTATATCTGATGTTCAATTAGGACATGCCATAGCTAAGAATTTTAGCTCCAGTATTTGGTAAAATTTTCTTTTTTTTTTTTTTTTTTAATCAATTTATTCGGGCTCATACAATTCGTCACAATACATAGATCAATTGT
>NW_022107432.1:3017785-3087571 GCF_000313985.2 Echinops telfairi | reverse complement strand
TTTATGTACACCCACCTAGATAAGAGAAATTGGACCAAAAAAAATATATATGAGAAGAAAATAAAGGGACCAATGGCCCCGGAGGGACATGGGAGTGTAAGAGGTAGAGGGGAAGGGAGGAGGGTTGGTCAACCTAGGGACAGAGAACAACAAAATTTTCTTTAGATAGCAATATAGAGAAGAGTGCTTAATTTGATTTAAAAGATTAACAGAAAACTGAATAAATGAGAGGATTTATAGTGAAGAGTCATACCAGCATGACAAAAATAAATGGCATTTAGTTAGGCAATCATTTTTAAAATTTCAATCCATTCACACTTATGGCTGCTATAGAAAAATATGGGCTAATGAAGGTTACAGGTATGAAACAATGTGTATTAAGTACTAAGTCAAACCAAGCCACTGAAAATACCCATGTCAGTAAAGATCACATGATATTAAATCAAATACCCCATAGACATTTGGTTTAGTCTTTAGTTAGTTTTCTTGAAAGTATATGCTACAATCCAAGGTGGTTGTTATTGTTAAGTGCTGTCTAGTTGCTTCCAAATCCCAACAATCCCATGCACGTCAGAAGAAAACACAGCCCAGTCCTGGGCTATCTCACGATTGTTCTGTTTGAGCCGAATGATACAGCCACAGTGTTCATCTATCTGATCAATGATCTTCCTTTTGTTTGCTGATCTTCTGCTTCACCTAACAACGTGTCCTTTTCCAGGGACAGGTCTCTCCTCTCAATAAGTCCAGAGGTCATGGGGTTAAGTTAGGGCATCCTTTTAGCTAAGGAGCATTCTGGCTGTACTTTTTCCAACACAGATTTGTTTGTTCTTTTGGCAGTCCATGGTACTTTCACTATTCTTTGCCAACACCACGGTTCAAATGCATCAATTCTTCTTTGTCTTCTTATCCAATGTCCAATTTTAACATGCACATGAGGCAGACATTTAAGCGCCAAAAGTGCCATTTTTGTTTTTCAATACTTTAAAGATACCTTGTGCAACAGATTTCCCCAATGAAATGTGTTGTTTGTTTTCTTGACTGCTTGTTGCATGAACATTTATTGTGGATTATTGTGGATTCAAGGAAGATGAAATCGTTGGCAATCAATATTTTATCTGTGTACCCTGATGCTGTCTATTGAACCAGTTGTGAATATTTGGGGCTTTTAAAAAATATTGAGTTGCAATCCATATGGAAATTTGCACTCAATGAAACTCACCAGAAAATGCTTTAAGTTCTACTTTTAGCAAGTAAGGGTGTTGCATATCAAAATTTATAATAATCCTTCCTTTAATTATGAGTTTGAGTTTTTTTCCATGTAGTAAAACTTCTTGTATTATTTGTTCAGCATAGAGATTCCATAAGCATAATGAAAGGACACAACTCTGAAGCACATTTTCCCTGATTTTTTAAAATGCCATATGCCCTTGTCCTGTTTGAGTGATTGTCTTTTGGTTCAAGTGCATGTTCTGCATGAGCCCACTGAAGTATTCTAGAATTCCCATATTTCACCATGTCATCCATAGTTTGCTGTACATGGTTGAATGGCTTTGCATAGTCAGTGCAACATATTATAACATCTTTCTGATATTTTCTGCTTTCAGCTCAGATCAATTTGATTTGAGAAATTATAGTTCTCATACCAAGTCCTCTTCTGAATCTTGTTTGGATTTCTCACTCACTGCCTTCGAGTCAATACTAATTCACAGTGAGTGGATTTCTATGACTGTGTTTATAGGAGTATAAAACCCCATCTTTCTCCCTCAGAGCTGCTGGTAGTTTTGAACTGCTGACCATGTGGATCTCAGCTCAGCTCCTAACCATGAATGTATTGTTGCACACATTTCTTGAAAAATCTTCAAAATTTTAGTTGCATGTGATATTAGTGATATTGTTAGATAATTTCTATAATAAATTCGATAATGAACTCTATTGGATCATCATTTTTAGAATGAACACTGTGTTAATCTGGGTTGACTAGAGAAACAAATCCAGGGACACTTATGTGTGTGTAAAAGAGAGCTTTATATGAAGGAACTCGTGTGTGTAAGAGAGAGTTTTATATCAAGGAACAATTGTATATTAAGAAAACATCCCTGGTAAACAAGCAGCCATATAGCTGAGAAGCAACAAAGCCCACATGGAAGAAGCAACAAAGCCCACCAGCCTGTGTGATCACAAGGTGTCGAAGGGATCAGGTATCAGGCATCATCAGAAAAATGAGGAGCTGATGCCAGGGGCTTAGGTGGAGAGCAAATGTTTTGAGAATGATGAGGCCAATGAATGTGCAAATGTGCTTTATACAACTGATGTATGTGTGGATTGTGATAAGAGTTGTATAAGCCCTAATAAAACGATTTAAAAAAAACAAAACATCCCAGTCTAGTCCAGATCAAGCCCATAAGTCTGATAGTAATCCACAAGTCTGATTCTAGTCTATAAATTCCTCTTCAGACTCACATAACACATGCAATGATACCAAATGCAGAAAGATCACAGGCCTGTGGGTGGAAAATCTTGTGGGTCCAGTGGTGGTGGAAGCATGTCCAGAGCTTCCGCTGCTATCACTGTGGCTCCATATGGCTTGTCAGAGAGAGAGTGTGCCCCACCTCCGGGGAGGAAGAAGTTCCTAGTGTTCTCATGAAAAGGCCATCGCACAAGGAGGGATCAATCAGGATGTGACCTGATTGAGAGGCTAGACTCCACCCCTTCAATCAAGTTGACAGGAGATTATGTAACTGCCACATCACAAATAGGTATATTTTAAAGTTGGCTAGCCAGGTAGCTGTTCTCTAGATTTCTTAGCATAGAACAGTGAGTGCTTTAGTGATTCATCAGCTTGTTGAAATATTTCAATTGACATTCTGTAATTCCTTCCAGGCAACTTGGAATTCTTCCTTCAGTACCACTGGTTCTTGATTAAATGTTACTTTCTGAAATGGTTGAGTTACTTCTGACACACGCTTTCATTTTATTTTTCTTTCTTGTCTGACTAACGCTCTTTACCTTTCTTTTTGTTGGCATGATTGGTGTCATCCAACATCACACCCTCACTTCTGTCAATAGTGTGGAATGCATTCCATCTATTTTTGAGGTGTTGACATTTGGGTAGGATATTACTCTTTTGGACTTTTGTAACTTTCCTTAATTTCGACCTGCACTTATATATGAAAAGCGATGGTATGTTCCACAGCAAGTACTTGGCTTTGTTTGAGCTAATGACATTGAGCCTCTCCATCATCTCTTCCAAAGGTATGGCCATTAAATTTCTGGATATTCACCTGTGTGTCCCATCTGGTAAAGTCCATGTGCACAGTCATTTTGTATGTTATTATGAAAAATATATTTTCCATTAATCAGTTCTTGTTCTTGAAAAATTACATCTTGCAATGTCCATCTTAATTTCTATCACCAAGGTCATATTTTCCAACTAGAGTTACTTCCTGAGGATACTTCCTCTTTGTTTCCAACTTTACAATCGCTCATAATTATCAATATATCTATATTGCATGTTTGATAAATTTCAGATTGAAGAAATTGGTAGAATTAGTTAATGTCTTTATCACTAGCTTTAATGATTGCTGTATAAATTTGAATAACAACTGTATTTACTGGACTTCCATATATATGTGTGTGTGTGTAAATATATAATTTTATCAGTATTGTACTTTAAGATTTTGAACTTTTTTTTAAAGATAACTTTTAAGTGATTCCTCTTGACTCTGTCATTCATAGCTTAGTAAAGCACATGATTTTCTGACGCAAAATCACCAGTGTCTACATTTTAGCTCACTAATGTTAATTTATGGATTTTTATGAGTTTTATTTCTTCTTTACTGAATTCCACTTTTCCTAAATTCATACTTTGTATATTATGCATTCTTCTTATTAATATTGATAGATATTTGCACCTGTTTCTTCTCATGTTGAGTACTGCTCATCAGCACAGGAAGGTCCCCAAAGCTTTACTCCATCCTCTTCATTATAGTCAACTCTACTTTGAGGAGGCAGCCCTTACTTAGTCATGTTTTTAGGATCTTCCAACTGTGGGGCTCACCTTTTGGCTATGTCAGTCAATGGTCTACTTCTATTTGTAGGGTTTTCACTTGCAAAACCCTCAGAAGTTGGCAGCTATGCATTCTTCCTAGCCCATTTTTAGTCTGGAAATTCCACTGAAACCTTTTCACCTGGAGTGGCCCTGCTGGTCCTTGAAATCCTAGGGACATAGCTTCCAGCATCACAG
This sequence comes from Echinops telfairi, assembly GCF_000313985.2. NCBI lineage: Eukaryota > Metazoa > Chordata > Mammalia > Afrosoricida > Tenrecidae > Echinops > Echinops telfairi. The sequence goes on along the minus strand of NW_022107432.1, from coordinate 3,083,328 downwards.
CAACAGGCAAGTCAGCAAAGTACAACATAGTAACAGACAAAGGTGGACAATTCAAGGTAATTGAATTGGTTACCTTTTAAAAGTAATTTTTACTTTTAAAAAGTAATTGAAAGATTACTTTTTATTTTATATCTTTGAGGTATAGGCCTTTGCATTTTGCATAGGTCATGCTGGAGATATTAGAGATAACTATACCTCTAATTAGGAGACACATTAGCCTGATATAGTCCAAACACCTTATGTTTAAAAAAAGAACAAAATAAAGCTTAGAAATGTAAAGTGATTCTTTTAAGGTCCCCGATGTTTTTAGTCTGGGACCTTAAAATTCATTCCCGAACCCTTCGCCTAATGTTTCATTCCATTGTCTTCTGATGTGTGTGTGTTTTATCTTGATCTATACATAAACATCTCACATTTTTAGCTAGCTCAAGCTTTTTATGAATTGGAGCCCCATGAGTCTAGTAATAGTCTATTATCTCATTTTTAAAATCAAAGAAGAGACTGTTAATCAGGGGCCGTAGAGTTGGTTGAGACACACAGAGGCTATGCACAACAGCATGAAATACTGCTGGGCTTGCGCCACCCTCCCAATTGCCCTATGCCCGAGTGCAGTGTTGCAGCCCCTGGGTCAGTCCAGTTGTTGAGGCCATTCCTCCACTTTACCACGCATGATGTCCTTCTCCAGGGACTGGTCTCTCTTGACACTATGCCCAAAATATGTAAGAAGAAGTCTTGCCAGCCTTGTCTGTAAAGAGCACTCTGGCCATACTTTTCCAAGACAGACCATAAATGAGATAAAACTTTGAAAACCATCATTTAAATGTATGTAAATAATGTACTGCATACATAGACTATTGATTGGAATCAAACAAAATTGGAATATTTTAAATGTGGAATATTTTAAAATGTGGCATGCTAATAAACCAGTCTGTTATGTTTATAGTTACAATAGTCTTATTTTAAGTTATAATCACTTGCTATTGAGTAGATTATAAATTCATGTGTATCATAGAAAAATCATACTCCGGAGGTTTTCAATGGCTGAATTTTTCAGAAGTAGATAGCCACATTTTTATTTTACTGTGCCTTGCACTGATTTGTGTTGCCAACATTGTGATTATTAGACTGGTGCATTAACCATTCCCACTGCACCGAGTGATTACAGGTAGTCATACACCATTCTAATTGTTCATACATGGACTAAATTGTTTTCATATATGACTCTCTGATATATGAAAACAGTATCATTCATTGCATGAGGTTTCATTGTCAATACTCATAAATGTTAGCATCTAGCTGTAAAAATTTAGATGAAACTATATTTTGAAGTAAAATTAATGATGTGAATGAAAATTAAATTCTATAAAGTATTAACAGTATTCATGAACTATCTATTGATTCAATGCTCTCAGAAGTATACTTCTTCAAACACCTTCTGTCATGAATTCAATTCAAGCAGATGTGTGGGTTTAAGTCCATGAAAGCCAAAGGGAGTAAGCTTGTAAAGCTTTGCTGCCACTATAGAATGCCGCCATCTGTGAAACCTCGTTTTGACATTATTGCTTCAGTGGGTGTTTATTCTTGCATAAGGAAATTCATATTTATATATTCTCATCCTTCCACACATAAGAAATATTTACATATTTAGTAAAGGATAGTGTTATTTGAGTCTTAAACAGCTTTAATCCCAGGGTTATAGGAGTTCCTAGGTGACACAGATGGTTAAGCCCTCGTTGATCAACTGAAAAGTTGGTGATACAAGCCCACCAAGACACCCTAGAAAAATGTGTCCGAATCAACTCTGTAGTTTAGGAGCATGGACAGAAAGGAGATGAGTGAACTAGATCAGCCAGCAGAATCTTTTATTCACTGAACAATATTCTTATATTGATGCCAAGTCCTTGTGGTTTCAAGGAATGTCTCAGACCTCGAACCTGCCCCAAAGTCTACTTTTCAAAGGTGCAAATTCCCTGGAGGTCATAAAGAAAGTGACCCGAAGAGCGTAGAGTGGGAGGAGAGGTCTCCAACTTCAGAGCCCACGTTAGATACCTGGGCTATGTCAGATTTGTGAAATCAAAGTCACCTAAAACGTTTCAAATAGTGAAGCCATTTTTTGTTCCAGAAAAGAGCATTCTAAAATCAGCTTTAAAAAAGGTAAATTATAATAAATGTCCATTTTTTTAATTTTTAATTTTTTAAATATTTAATTACATAAATATGTGCATAATCTATGCACAGTTTAATTACCATCAACATGACTTATCCAGTCTCAAATCAACTGCCATCAAGTAGAACTTCCCATAGGAATTCCAAATCTCTAACCTCATCACAAATACACCGCCACAAATTCCTCCCGAGGAACAGCCAATGGAGTCCAACTGGCGTCCTGTTAGTTTGCCCACTAGTGCTTTAAATGCTGTGCCAACAGCTTCTTTGTATGACCTTTAGCATGCTAAAATGGAATAATGTTAGTATGTTTGTATATACTAGTAGCAGTATTCTTTAAAAAATTATAAAAATCCAAAGCGAAACCAAAAAGCAGTTAAGATTCTTATTATTACAAATCTGTCATGGAGGAAGTATGGCAAGAGTGCGCCTTTGGGCCTCCTGAGAGGCAAGAATGGCGAGACTTCCTCTCGCGTACCTTGGGCATGTCGTCACGAGACCCGGTCCTGGAGAAGGACATCCTGATAGGCGAGATGGAGGGGCAGTGAAGGACAGGAAGGCCCTGAAGGAGATGGGTTGACACATGGCTGCAATAATGGGCTCAAGCATAAGAACAATTGTGCAGACGGCCCAAGACTGGGCAGTCCCTTCTGTGCTGCGCTTCCGGTTTCTATGAGTTGGAACCAAGTTGAGGTCCCCTACCAACAATAAATAACAACAGCCACTACAGCACAGGGAAGGAAACGAACCCTATCTGTATTGTATTTTAGTGTGCGTGTTTTGTGTTTTAAATTAGCACAGCCTTCAGCTGTTTCTCAAGGGGAAAATAAAACCGGCTGCACAAGTAAAGGTTTAAAGTTTGGGAAACTTAATATCGGTGTGAGTTTGAATTCACACTATGGCAGTGGTTTTCATAGTAAATCTTTGATTCTAAGCAATTAAAATGATATATATTGCACATGTAAATTTATCTACCATTTCAAATCCCCAATCATTTTCTTCCCACATTGGCTTGGTATTCTTTTTATAAAATGATTTTTCCTCAGTAATATATACCTTGAAGTCTGGTGATACTACTTTATCATTTACACATTGATAGAAATAGACTCTCCATTTTATTTATGATAAGTCTATGTAGAAGATGAAAAGCACTGGCAGTGTAGTGGTTATGCATTGGGCTGCCAATGGCAAGGTCAGCAGTTCAAAATCACCAGAACATCCCCGGAGAAAGAAGGCAAGTTCGACTCCGATCAAAACGAACCCTCTCAGAAACACAGAGGCAGTTCTCATCGGCCCTGCTGGGTCACTGGGAGTCAGCACTTCCTTGGTGGCCATGAGTTTGGATTTTTTTGCTTTGCCAAAAAACAGGCAAAATAGAGCAAGCAAATGTAAACATGCAAATTCTACAAAAGCCAAAATTTCCGGATTAATTTAAATTTTACCATTAATGTGTGTAGCCACAGAAAAGTACATCTCTTTTTTGGGTAAACCAGATTTTAAAGAATATTGAAAGTTACTAGGAGTTATTCATGAATAAATATTAGATAATGATGTAATTTGTATTTTCAAAAAGAACATTAAGTAGATTTGGGGATTACTTAGTTAACTGAATTTGAATTCTTTGTGTTTCAAAATTCAATCAAGGTCACCTCTCAATTTTTGTATATTATATTTTAGTGCATCTTTAATTGGAAATATAGATTTGTATTTCTATTAAAATTTGTATCTGTCTGTACAAGATCCAATTATCGGATGCTTAACATTTTGTTTTACATGAGTTGATTTAAGTTCTCTTATAAATTATGCTTCCCTTGCCTTACAAGAAAAATAAATAAATTAGAAACTATAGTCAGAGTATAACTGTAGGCAAGCAAAACTCAATCAAATAGATATATAAGGTACCTTCTGACTCAAAATGAAAGTATTTCCCCAAAATATCTTGTGATGGGTACCTCCCAGAACATTAAAAAGCATAAGGTAAGATTTCATATTCAACAAATGCTCTCTGTTGTGGAGAACGGAGTACAATACCCCCACTCTCTGTCTTGGAATTGCCATGGCCTCACACAGGATGGGGCAGAACTGTCCCTGTGCATTTCTGGGATTTTAAGTCTTTGCGGAAGCATTGCCTGGTTTTTGTTTTTAAGTACCACTTCCGAAGCATGCACAACAGAACTAAGCACTGCACGGTCCTGTGCGTTCTCACCATTGTTACTATCCCGGAGCCCACGGAAGCAGTCACTAAGTCAATGCATCTTGTGGAGGGTCCTTTTCTTTTTGACCGCCCATCCACTTTACCAAACATGATGTTTGTCTCCAGGGACTGCTATCTCCTGGCTATATGCTCTAAGTATGCAAGACAAAGTCTGGACGTCCTTAAATCTTAGGAGCAATCTGTTCATCATTCTTCCAAGACAGAGTGATTTGTCCTTTTAGCAACCCAAAGTACTTTCTACATTCTTCTCCAGGACCAAATTCAAACGCACAGATCATTCTATGGTCTTCCTTATTCATAGTCCAACTTTCACATGCATGTGTTGTAAAGGAGAGTACTATGGCTTCGGTCAAATAAACCTTAGTGCTCAAAACAACATCCTTTCTCTTCAATGCTCTAAAGAGGTCTTATGCAGAATATTTACCCAATACATCATTTGATCTCTTGACTTCTGTTTCCATGAACACTGCGGATCTGAACAAGGCAATATCCTTGATAACTTCAGCCTTTCCACCATTTATCATGATGTTACCTACTGGTCCAGTTGTGAGAATTAAAAAAAAAATTATTTGGGTCTTTTTAGAATTGAGTCATAATCCATACTGAAGGCTGCAATCCTTGATTAAGGGCATCAATTCCTCCTCACTTTCAGCAAGCAAAGTTATGTCATCTGCATATCACAAGTTGTTAATAAGCCTTCCTCCAAACCTGATGCGACAATCTTCTTCATAGAAACCAGCTTCTCTGATGATTTGTTCAGCACACAGATCGAAAAGTATGGGGAGGGATACAACCCTGTCATGCACCTTTCCTGATTTTAAACCATGTAGTATGCCCTCGTTCTATTCAAGCAACTGCCTCTTGATCCATGTTCAAGTTCATAATGAAGTGTCTGGATTTCCCATTCTTCACAAGTTAACATCTTTCTGGTAATCTCTGCTTTGAGCCAAGATCCATGTAACATCAGCCATTATATCCCTTGTTCCATGTCCTCTTCTGAATCCAGCCAGAACTGGCAGATTACTGTAAATGTACTGCTACAACTATTGTTGGATTATCTTAAATATTTCCCTAGAACCTAAGAATAAAGGAGGCAATTTTCTGATAAATAAGATGAGTGGAGATCATATAATCGGAAAGTTATCTTTATTTGAAAAGCCAAGTTATGAATAGTTCTATGTGATATAAATATCCATATAGTGATTATGTCTATGAGTATGAGTTGTACTATAAACACTAAAAACAATCCCCTACTATTGAGTCAATTCCAACTCACTGTGTCCCTACAGAACAGAGAAGATTCCAAGATTTTAAATTTCTACAGAATTAAATGGCCTCATTTTTTTTCTCATGGGGCAGTTGGGGTTCAAAACATCTCAGTTAGCAGCCAAGTACTTAACCCATTGTGCCACCAAGGATCATCCACATGCAAAAATATATTTAATTACACAGACATATTAGAGTATATTTTGTAATTTTGAATAGTTTATACATTTTAAAACAGGTTCTAGCTTTCTGATATATACACACACTTCTTTCCTTCCAATTGAATTTAGATGCATTGCAAAATAGTAAGTTAAAAAATTGTCAGTAATAACTTGCATTTGATTGACCATGGTAGTTTACAAAATATTTTAAATATATAATTTTGTGTTTGGGTAAGTAATGATTTTACATTTTTCTAGACCCTTTTAAATACTTTTAAATACCTTAATATTCCTTTAAAGTAGTAATACAAATTGAGGAATTTAACAAACTTCAGTAAGGATTAATAATTGATTATATATGTATGTATAAATATAGCCATAATTCTAATTCTATATCTATCAATCTATCTATTTATAAATGGAATAATAACATTTGAAAATGTTTCTTCTTGAATAATTTTTATTCCAGTTCAGTATCAACAGAATATTTTGTCATGCCTTTGCAAAATATACAAGAATAAAATAATGCAACAGACCCTTTAAATTGACCTAATGGGACAATAAATATCAGGAAGTTAGATAAAATATTTTATTGTGTTTTATGCTGTTTAGTTCTATTCCAAGTTTTCCCCATAAATTTGTTAGCAATGTATACTTTATATACTTATGTATTTTGAGTTTAGGTATCATTTTGAATACAGAAAAAGCTTAGGTTTAACATTGGACAAGAATTGAAATCAACAATAAGCAGTCTCTTACATCCTACTTACATAAAAGTCAATACATTTTCAGTGCTCTTAAAAATAAAATAAGGCTTGAAGATAAACAAGCGGCCAACTAGCTCAGAAGCAACAAAGCCCACATGGAAGAAGCACACCAGCCTGAGTGACCATGAAATGTCGAAGGGATCAGGTATCAAGCATCAAAGAACAAAAAATCATATCATTGTAAAGGTGGGTGAGTGCAGAGTGGAGACTCAAAGCCCATCGGTAGGCAACTGGACACCCCCTTATTAAAGGGTTGTGGGGAGGAGATGAGCCAATTAGGGTGCAGGGTAGCAATGATTAAACATATCTTTCCTCTAGTTCTTGGATGCTTCCTCCCCCCAACTCATGATCCCAATTTTACCTTACAAATTTGGCTCAACCAGAGGATGTACATTGGTACAGGTGACAACTGGAAACACAGGGAATCCAGGACAAATGACTCCTTCAGGATCAGTGGTGAGAGGGGCGATGCCTGGGAGGTGAAGGGAATGTGGGGTAGAAAAGGGGAACCGATTACAAGAATCTAAGTATTGCCTCCTCCCTGGGGGATGGACAGCAGAGAAGTGGGTGGTGGGAGATGTTGGACAGTGTAACTTATGACAAACCTATAATAATTTATGAATTTGAAGGATTCATGAGGGAGGGGGGAGAGGGGAGGGGGGGAAATGAGCAACTGATATTAGGGGCTGAAGTGGAAGGCAAATGTTTGAGAATGATGAGGGCAACAAATGTACATATGTGCTTGACACAATGGATGTATGTATGGATTCTGATAAGAACTGTATGAGCCCCCAATAAAATAATTTAAAAAAACAAAAAAATAAATAAATAAAATAAATAATTTCCTAACCCAGCTTACATATTTCTGGAAAATTATTATTACTTTTCCAGTTTCATGTGTTTATATAAACTTCATTGAACTCTTAGTTTGTGCTTTGTCTATGCAGTTACTTTAACTGCTTTATACTTCATTTTTACTACTGCATCTTAAACATTCTATTTAACAACAAATCTGTTCTAATTATTCTATCGTCAAATCTTACTTCTTTGTTTCTCCATACTAATGTTATATTCTAAATATCAGCCAAGAAGATATTCATTGTTTTCTGTATTAACCATCTTGTTTGAATAGATAACTTTCCTAAATATTCACACAACACCCTCTATTATGGCATCAATAGCTTTATACAAGGACATACTTATTCATCTATTCCATAAGAATGACTATATTTCATTAGTCTTGTAAGTCTATTCTCCATTTTCCCTCTAAGCTTAACTCAGGGTCTGGCATATTGCTGATACTCAATTATTTGTTGAGCAAATGGATGCAAAGAATTCCCACTTAGAATATCAATAACCTATTAGGTGGGTTATTGAGTAAGTAATAGTTGGCTGTTGCCTGATTTATAAAATGGTATAAAGACTATATACAGAAATTGATTTTTCACCAAAAAAAATAGTAGAAGGATTTAATGTCAGCTAAGTGCACCATAGTTAAAAAAAATGGACATATCCTAGTTTTTCCAGTTCTGATCTAAACAGATATTTCACATTAAAACTCTGTAATTTGAATATTTAGGCATTAATATGCTATTTTCAATATTCACTTGGTCCTGAAAGTGTTTATTTTGTTTCTGACTTAAACAAAAATATAAAATTCAAGTTGCAACTAGTATAAATATATTTCAAAGTTTGATTCAAAGCAAATTTTAGAGTTCTACTTCTAGTGGTCAGTGAACAATAGAATTTGATTGTTATAGTCTCTGTCAATCAAAATTAATAAAATAGACTTCTGACTGGATAATAAAAGCCATGTTTTCATTATCTTTATAGCACATCTAAAATGACCATGAAATAAACTAATTCATTCTACTTCATGGAATAAACTGAATTTATTTCATGCACTATCCCCAGTATTTCAACTTTTATAGATTCATAAATTGCCACCTAACATTCCTGAAAGTACATTCAGAAATAAATTTACCACCTATGGTTTTATTCTTTTCTTTTCCTTTGCTATGCATATGATTGGTTAAATATTTTTTCTGACCCTTCATTTTGCTATATATTCTCACTGTATATCAATCAACAAATTTATCTTATTATCATTATACATAGCTCATCCAAATATTATTTATATTTAAAGTTTTAGTTTAAACAAAATTAGTACATTTATTAACAGAATCTACAATATAATCTAAAATTATTTTTACTTTTGGCTGGCTACCTAATCCACAGCAGTTGTTTCTACTATGGTCCCCTGATTTTAACTCATTAACATTTTACTGTTTTGTTGACAATGTTTCCTAAATTTATAATTGCTTCTTATGTTTATAATTAGTATTTCTGTGACTTAAATTTGTCTTTCCAGATCCGAAGTGCCTAATGCAATTAGTTTTGCAAGTCCTTATCATTAAATGGATGTAGGCTCGAAGATGTAGAGTATCTTACATTACTTTGCTCTTAACTGTAACGTATGCAAATGCGGCCACTGAACATGAGAAATCTGTGTAGTAACAAGGAGAAATGATGTAATATAAAGAACAGAGAATTTTGAAGATTTAATAAAAATGGAATAATAACATTTTGGATTTGTTTAAATAAACAAAATGTGCTGTGTTGTAGTTAAATGATTGTCAATTTGAGAGGATTAAGAGTGAAAGGAGTTTAGTCTGTCAATTGGAAAAATGCCAGTGAGGCCAATGTGTGGGCATGGCTTTCTCCTGAGAATTCTGGAAAATCCAGTACTTCCTCCTTGGAGAGGGAGACACCTCCCTCTCTCTGCTGACTTTCCTGGGAGACATTCAGCTGACAAGACACATAGAACTACCCTAGGGCCCTGAGCCGGACAAGCCACATGGACGCAATCAAACCTCTGAAGCCAGAGAAGCCACAGACCTCTGCCAGCGCTGAGATGCTTACACCACTGGACCCAAAGACTTTCTACCCACTGGCTTGTGATCACCCTGCATTTGGCTTCATTGCATGTATTTTGTGAGTTTGAAGAGGACTTTATACATTGGTATCAGACATATGGGCTAATATTGGATTTATGGCCTTGGACTGGACTGGGTTGGGATGGTTTCTCAATGTTCAATTGCTCTTGTATGTAAACCTCTCCCCTATATACATCTGAGTGTCTCCGTGAATTTGTTTCCTAGTCTACCCAGACTAACACATATTGTTACAATCAATTAAACCTGTGATTCTTTTACCTTTTTAAATGTAACAATTAGAGACAAAATACATGTGAGACATCTTGTATTTCAGGCTGACATCATGCATTGATGGAACAATTATGTTTCAGATATTGATCATTGGTACTGCTGTATATCATTATGCATGATTTATCACTGGGTAGTAACCTATTTCCTATTCTTTTACCTTAAAGGGGCTTTAAAAAAATAGAATTAGATTATTTATACCAACTTAAAATACATAAATATTTCATATCTGCCCCTTTTTGCTTGATTGATAATATGATCAAGCCGTATTCATTCTCTAAGTAATGTCTTTACTTTTTCAACACTTTAAAGATACCTTGGGCAGCAGATTTTCCTATGCCCTCGCATTTCATCTCTGGGCTGCTGCTTCCGTGAGTGTTGATTGTAGATCCAAGCAAGATCAACTACTTGACAACTTCAAATGCTTTCTCCATTTGTCATAAAGTTACTGCTAGACCAGTTGTGAGGACTTTGGTTTTCTCGACCTTAGGTTGTAATCCATACTGAAGGCTGCAAATCTTGATCTTCATCAGCTTCACGTTCTCACTTTCCACGAGCAAGGCTGTGTCATCTGAGTATCATACAGGCTGTTAATTAATCTTCCTTCAATACTGATGCTAAATTCTTTATATAATCCATTTTCTCGGATTATTTGCTCAATAAGTATGCTGAATAAGTATGGTGAGAGAATACGACCATGAAGCACACCTCTTCTTTTTAACCTGCAGTATTCTCTTGTTTCTTTCCCCCATAACTGCTTCTCAATCCAGGTACAAGTTCCACACAAGCACAATGAAATGTTCTGGAATTCCTATTCTTCTCAAGGAACTCCATAGTTGTTACGATCCACACAGTAAAGTGCCTTTGAAACACAAGTAAATATTTTCCTGGTATTCTCTTCTGAATCTCCCCTGAACCTCTGGCGGTTCCCTCTCATTGTGCTGCTTTGACAGCTGTGGGTTGATTTCCAGCAAAATGTTACTAGCATGAGATATCAATGAGATTGTTCTATAACCTGCATGTCATGATGGGTCCCCTTGCTTTGATGCATACAAATATGATCTCTTTAAGTAGTCAACTGGCTGTCTTCCAATATTTTTAGCATAGACAAGTGAGTGCTTCCAGGGTCTCATCTGCTTATTGAAACATTTCCATTGGTATTCCATCAATTCCTGCTTTTGTCCAATGCGCAAAGCTTTCCATCCATCTTGGACTCCTTCCTTCAGTACCACAGTTTCAAGCTAATAAAATATCATGTAACCTCTTGAAATGGTTGAATGCCAACTATTTTTTTTCTTTTTTTTTTGTACAGTGACTCTGTGTACTCTTTAATGTGTTTTGATGTTTCCTGTATCAATCATTCAGTATTTTGCCCACTGAATCTTTCAATGTTACAGCTTGAGGCTTTATTTTTATACTTTAGTTTTTTCAATTTCAGAAGTGTGAGTATTTCTCCCTCTGGTTTTCTAACTCAAAGTTTTTACACATTTCATTATAATATTTCATTGTCTTCTCAAGCTGCCCTTTCATATTTTTAAAAACAGTTTTATTGGACTTCATCCACATACCATACAATTCAATAAATCACTCATATCAAGAAGAGTTGTACAATTATCACAACCATCAATTCTAGAACATTTTCTTCTTCCTTGTACTCATTGTTATTCATGTAATTTTTTAAAAGTGTGGCAAAAATATACACAAGAAAACATTCTCCAATTCAACAACTTGTACATGTGTAATTCAGTGTCATTGATTATATTCTTTGTGTTGTACAACCATTATTGATATCCTTTTCTAAATTATTTCCCCACCATTAACATAAAGTGAGTGTCCCCATGGCAATAACTCTTCCTCCTTCACCCATGGTGACCATTTGTCAAGTTTGGTTTCATTCTGTCTTGTTTTTAGTAGTTTTCTTGGCATAGTTTTCCCATGTACATTCCCCATTTAAATCACCTTTGAAAAGAGCTGCATATACACCAGCACAATCACTTCTATCACAATTTCACTTTAAAAAGAAGAAAAAATATGTTTTCTTCCTCTGAGACAAGAGTGAGGATACAGATGTTGGGTGTACGATGTTGGGTGTTTTTAGAAGAGGAAATGCTAGCATCTTGTGGAGAGATTTCTTTAACTTAGTAAGATGAGAGAGGAGGGGACCTGCTAAAATGACCTTCAGACTGAGAGCCTGGGGCTGCACAACATATTCACAGAGAGCAGCCCAGAGAAACGCCGCGTTTAAAGATGAGCTGTGATGTTCAAATGCTCGGGAGTGCTACAGGCCACCCTTTGGCTTTGGGATCTTTCACCAGAATTGTCTGACCAGCTAGAAGAGCCTATGTGCTTTTTCTCCCCACCTCACGTGGATTGCCTTACTTTTGTGACTTGGCCTGGAGCCCCATAGGAAATATAACTTAGACAAATGAAACTACATTGCTTGGATGCCTGCATCTTGTAAATTCCTGAGCTAGGCCTGGGGTGCTCCCTAACTCGAAAGCCCAGCACTGATCTAGTCACGGATTTAGGATGCCATTCATCCCAATTTCAATGTGCACATATTTTAAACCAGGGAAGTAATCAGACCTCTCCCTCCCCTATTTCCCACTCCCTTGCAACATACACTATCTGTTCATCCAGTTTTGTGCTTATTTTAATGTATTTATTTGTTTTTGCTGCAAGAACCTTGGCTAAAGTGACTTCTGGACCTACCCGTCTTCCCTTGTCCATCCATCCCTTCCTTATGCTTAGCTGGTTTTTACCTCTGAAGACCTTGGCTCCAACTTGACCTTCTTCATAATGCCATTTATAGCTTTAGCTGCTCCCTGTCTCTGAACAGTGACCGCTGCTCAATTTCCACCCGTAGTTTTGTTTTTACCATTTTCTTAAATAAACCACAATTTTCTGGTGGAAAGGAACATATCTTATATTTCTTTTAAGATCCATTCTTTATAGACTACTGCCAGGCAGGCACTACCTTTTCATAAATGTCCATGTATTCAGTTATTTCTTGTTGATGTATTTTTTTTTAAATCATTAACTCTTTGACTCAGTTATTTCTTCCACTTTCTTTAGCTACTCTATGATTAAGAGAAAGTTTCCGAGTCTCTTCTGACATTGCTTTAATCATCTTCCTTTCTATATTTTTAATGAACTTTTGTTATCTGCATGAATTATGTTCTTGATGTCATTCCACCAAACATTGTTTTGTTTGTTTGTTTAATGCAGTGGTTCTCAACCTTGCTAATGCCGCGACCCTTTAGTACAATTTATCATGTTGTGGTGACCCCTAACCATAAAATTATTTTTGTTGCTACCTCATAACTGTAATTTGCTACTGTTATGAATCACAATGTACATATCTGATATGAAGGATATATTTTTATTGTTAGAAATTGAACACAATTAAAGCATAGTGATTAATCACAAAAAATATTTAATTATACATTGCATTTATTTCTAATTACAAATAAATGAAATTTTGTCTTGAAGCATGATGTAGCATGGGTAACACAGTAAACTACATTGCTACATTTTGCAACAGTATGTGTAAAAAGTCAACTTCAGTGTGAAGGTTGAGATAGCTTCTTTCTCACCAGATCAGAAATTCTCAGGGAAGTCTTTGTAAGAGTACACCGAAGATCATCTTCCACAAGTCTACTTCTGTATTTAGGCTTGATAACCAACAAGCTGGAAAACCCTGTTTCACAAAGATATGTTGTTGGAAATGGTAGATTCATCAAGCTGGATGCTAAATATTGGAAGTGGAGCAGATTTAATTTCCTGGATTATCTGATCAAGAATATCAGCAGACATGTCATCTATTCTTCTGTGGACAGAGTCATTAGATAAGGAATTTGCACCCAATTTAGTAACGAATTTGTCTCCGATCATAACTTGAACAATGTTTTTGGCTGCTGGCAACAGTAAATCCTCAGCAATGGTGTGAGGTTTCATAGCTCTGGCAATTCTGAGTGCCAGCAAATATGAAGCTTCAAGGGCTGCTACAACTTGCCACCAGCATCAAGTTTGGCTTTCTTGAGTCCATCAGCTTTGCTTCTAAAACAGTTGGTATCCTTGCCGGCAAAGCTCGGATGCTTGCTATCAAAAAGGCATCTTAGTTTGCTAAGCTTCCTAGAGTCAGCTGATAGAACTTCACAACAAATAACACATTGCGGTTTCTCAATTCCTGCTGTAATTATTGAGGTAAAACCATACTGTAAAAAATCCTCACTATATTTTCTTTTATTAACATTGTTCTCTACATGATCCATTGTCATAAGATGGTTTGCTAATCAAAACAATATATAGCAATAGCTTTAATAATACAAAAGATAATACATGGCATAGTTCAGTCAATGCAGTTCATTAAAGTTTCATATGATATACAATTGTGTTGTTTTTTTATATACCTGTTACTATCACAAGGGGGCAGTATTCACATCAACCACAGCTGAATATAAAAAGGCTGATCAGCAGCCAGATTAAGTTCCCATGGTATTTGTATTTATATTTATATTTGCAGTAGTTGATGATTTTATAGTACATGATTTTACATGTACCCGGTAATTAAAATTCATGGTGTCGTTCTACCTCCAATACTGCTGCTTTCAACACAGTAGCTGCTTTTAACACAGTAACTGCTCTCTGCACAGTTATCTACTCCCTACACTTGTGTGACTTGTCTGCATAAGTACATTATGGCACCAAACCTGTCAAATACATCTGTATGTGTACAGGGTGTATGTGATGGGGTTGGTGTGATGATGTCATTGATCTGGGTACTCCTATGTGAGTATATCTGCATGTGGGCGAACCTGCCTGGAGATGGGTAGAGGAGCAGTGTCTTGGTAACCAAGACCTTCGGAAATATGTGTTTTCCAATGGTCTTAGGCGACCTCTCTGAAAGAGTCATTCAACCCCCAAAGGGGTCGTGACCCACAGGTTGAGAACCACTGATTTAATGCATCATTTCTGTTCATGAGATATTTTAAAAATTCTGATGGGACAAACCTTTCTAAGATAAAAGCTGGATGTGTGACTAAACCATTCATCTTTTATTTTGTAGACGGATGGATGGATGGATGAATGATCATGGGCTATGATTTGAACCTGGGTCATTTCAACAAATCGTCATATAATGAACAAAAAATTGCTCATGGGCTGGTTTCATTTTTCTTTAGCTTCAACCTAAACTGACATATGAGCAATTGGTGGTCTGTTCTATAGTCTGCCCTTTGCCTGATTTTAGATGCTAATAATTGAACTTCTACATCATATCTTCCCACAGATGTAGTCAATTTGATTTCTGTACAGTCTATTGGGAGAAATTCACATATATAGTCCCCTTTTGTTGGTGAAAAGTATTTGCAATAAACAAGTCGTTGGTCTGCAAAATTCTACCTTGCTATCTTTATCATAATTTCTATCACTAAGATAATATTTGCAACTATAATTCCTTCCTCCTTGTTTCCAACATTTACATTCCAATCACCAATGATTTCAATGTGCCTTGATTGCTACTTTGACTAATTTCAGACTGAAGACTTTGGTAGAATTCTTCAACATATACATTCTAGCTTTTGTGGTTGGTGCATAAATTTGAAAAATATTTGTAGGGAGTAGATGTCCACATATGGGAGTAGATATTATCCTATCACAGACAGCATTGTACTTCAATATAGATCTTGGATGCAATGTCACTACTCTTGATTATGTCATTCCTGGCACAGTAAACCATATGATTTCCTAATTCAACATGTACCATACCAGTTCATTTCAGATCACCAGCTGTGGTGGTTAAATAATCTGTTGTCAATTTGAGACTTAAGAGTGAAAGTGTGGCATTTAGCCTGTCAATCAGGTTACAGTTTGATGACTTCATTTGGAAGTGCTAAGGAGATAAATAGCTCACTGGAGGCGGGACACAGGCTCACTCTCTGCGAGACATGCTTGCTGACAAGACATGTGGAGCTACGCTAGAGCCCTGGAAATGAAGGAGCCACGTGGAGAATCCTGCAGTGCTGAGATGCTTCAACTGCCACTGGATCCATA
Source organism: Echinops telfairi (assembly GCF_000313985.2). Lineage (NCBI taxonomy): Eukaryota > Metazoa > Chordata > Mammalia > Afrosoricida > Tenrecidae > Echinops > Echinops telfairi. The sequence continues at coordinate 3,067,475 of NW_022107432.1, read as the reverse complement.
AGACTAGCCACCCACTGGCTTATGATCTTCCTGCATTCAGCATCACTGCATGTGTTTAGTAAGTCTGAAGAGGAATTTATTGATTGGTATTGGACTATATGGGCTAATATCGGGCTATGGACTTGATCTGGACTGAACTGGGATGTTTTCTCAATATTCAGTTGCTCTTATATATAAAGCTCTTTCTTATACATATATAAGTGTGTATGAATTTATTTCTCTAGTCTACCCAGGCTAACACACTAAGACCTAGAATATCTATCTTTATGTGCTCCATTTCATTTTTAATGACTTCCATTTTTCTAGATTCATGCTTCATACATTCCAAGTCATTAATGATTAATTGATGTTGGAGCTGTGTCTTCTCATTTTGGGTTATGCCCCTTCAGCAGATGAAAATATGAAAGACTTTACTCCCACAGGCTTTACTCCATCCGGGTCATTACGGTGAACTCTACCTTGAGAGAGCAGCTCTTCCTCAGTCATATTTCGAGTGCCTTCCGACCTAAGAGGCGCATCTGCTGGCACTCTCTCTGACAGTGCTGTGCTTCTGTTCATTAAGTTTTCCGTAATTGACAATGTTCCCATGATATTCACAGTTTAATCCTCTGAAGTGTGCCACCTATTCCTTCTTTGCAGTCACTTCTCAGTCTGGAACCTCTGCTGAAACCTGATCACTTTGGGTAAATCTGCTGCTATTTGAAATACCAGTGACCTGGCCTTCAACATCACCGTTACACACAAGCCATTCAAGTACAGCAAACTCACAGACAAGTCGTAGTTCAAGTTTATCATATATGTTTTATCAAATGACTTTTATAGTACATTTTATCCAAAGTTACCCAAAGTATTGACAAAAAATATAAATAATGCTATTGTGCACTTTGGTAAGATATTATTGGAATACATTACTTAATAACCATGATACATCCTGTGAAATGGGGCATTATAGGATTCTGCAGCGTCAACACCACTGTAAGTGGAGTGTGGGGCTCTGCTATGCTAGCCCCAGCTTGTGAAGATAACATTCCAGGAAGCTTTTATTTTAGATTCCTCAAATGAGTGTTCAGGTGTCTTTGCCATGTCAGGCTAGCTTGCCATCAGAATCTCCCAAGAGAGGAGACAGCACAGGCAAAGAGTTGGCGTCTGAGCATGTCTAAGCCAAAGAAGAGTTTCCTAAGGCACTTAACTTTCTATCAGTGCCCCGCAGGGGGCACACTACTAGGACTAAAGAGATTTGCTAAATCACAGGACCCAAAGGTGAGGAAGGTTGGAATGGCCCTTAAGCAATACATACCATGTAATCACTAAGATCAAGTTTATGAAAATCTCATAAAATGTTATTATATTGAAAGAAACAAAAACAAAAAAAGTAAATATTTATGGCCCACGGTTTTTGTTCTTAACTTCCTCCTTCTAAATGGGTATGATTAAGCAAAATATTTCACACATTATATAGAGGATATATTAAACATGCAGTGAAATGCACAATTCTGTACATCTTTTATATTTTTGAACCAGAAACTAGACAACATTTATGATAAAGGATATAAAAGGGTATTTATTAGTGTGTATGTGTGTTGAGAGAGAGAGAGAGAGAGAATAGTCTGGGTTTCATATTCAGTGCTTATTTAATTGAATACCGTTGCATCATCTTTATCTTTTAAAACCTCCAGGTGAATTTAATATGTCACTGGATTGAAAACCAATGGTCTATAGTCTTCAAGTCTAAAATTTATTTTAAAACTCTATTGTCCTTTTGGCTATTCTATTTTCCACATTTTGTACTGATGATTTCTACCTTGGATAATTCAAAAAAATATTCTCAGATTAGGAGTGTAACCCTTAAGATTGTTGTTGCTTTGGGAGTTGCTCTCAGTCTTGCATGCGAGCATAGATGGAAATGTTTGGGAAAGGCCTAGGGTGCCAGTCGTTCCTCTTGCTAATATTGCTGGTGACCTTTAACCTCTATCAGTGGATTTTCACACCTACAAGCTGAAACAACAGACAGTATAGAGATGATTATCCACCAGTGGAGATCATTCATAATTTCCTCGTGGACATTTTAAATGAAAGTTGTGCTTCTAAATGGCACAGCCTATCATCTAACGTTTTTTTCAGGAAAACCCCTATTATATAAATCTAAGCATTTGTTGCTCCAAATTAACGAAAGAGATTTTCTTATTTATCACTTTCTTCCATCTACAGTTACCTCTATGAGTTCTGTTTTGCAATATCCTTATTGTATTCTCTCTCGTTTTTATATCATTTGTCATTGTCAGAGTTCAGACTCTGATTATATCTGATGTAACGTTGGGCCTGTTTGTTGACTACCAATGGTTAAAAATGTGTTTTTTAAATGATGATATATACTAAGTACCAATGTTTTTGGCATACTATAGACTTAATTTAACAGTTCTACTTTAAAGTGCCAGTACTTACAATATTATAAGTGGATTAGGTGCCAATAAAATTTAAAAGAATACAATGCTTTAGAAATTGTGTTCTGTATAACTCTTGAATTTATGAGAAACTGGTTTATGTGACATCTGAAAACTGTGGGCTAATAGTGTTATAAAACCTTGAAGGTTGAATGTGCAAAAGCAACTCATAACCACTATTCTAATTCTGTTATAAATCTACTACAGTACATGTTTTGAAATATTAAAAGTGTTGGTTCAGAGCCATAAATATTACTCACTTAATTAGCATTTGTAATTAAAAGTATATATAACAAGTTTTGTATCTTTTTATCACCAAGTCATTTCATTTCTTAAATATTTATCAAATTAGTCATGAGAAACAGTACTCTTTAACATAAATATTTCATAGTCTTTACTTCTCACTTAATATTCTGTTAGTATTTTTATTTCTATATATTTTGGAGTCACAGAAAAACTCTTCAGATCATAAAGAAATACTAATTACTGTACTAGAATTGGTTCTCTAGAGAAATGAAATCAGTGGTGCTCAGATATGTATTATGTAGAACTTTATATTAAGAAGTAATTTTATCACAGGGAATCCAGGACAGATGACTCCTTTAGGACCAGTAGTGAGAGGGGCGATGCCTGGAGGGTGGAGGGAATGTGGGGTAGAAAGGGGAACTAATTACAAGAATCTACTTATAGCCTCCTCCCTGGGAGATGGACAGCAGAGAAGAGGGCAGGGGGAGACATCAGACAGTGTAACATATGACAAAACAATAATAATTTATGAATTATGAAGGGTTCATGAGGGAGGGGCGAAAATGAGCAGCTCATATTAAGGGCTAAGTAGAAGGCAAATGTTTTGAGAATGATGAGGGTAACAAATGTACATATGTGCTTGACACAATGGATGTATGTATGGATTGTGATAAGAATTGTACAAGCCCCCAATAAAATGATTTAAAAAAATGCAAAGTGAAAAAACAAAAAAAGTAAAATTAAAAAAGAAGTAATTTTGTATTTAAAAAAAGCATTTCATTCCAGTTCAACTCAAGTCCAGAGGTTTGATGCCAGCCAAGACCTCTTCAGACTCAAGAAGCTCCAAGCCAATGGCTGCAAAGCTGAAGCTGGAGGCAGGGAGCTGACAGGCCTGTGGGGGCGCAGCCAAGTGGATCCACAGTCAGTGCCCCTGAGGCAGGAAGCTGACAGCTCTGAGTCCAGCAGCCACAGGGGGCCGTCCCTAGAAGTAGGCACAGAGTCCTGCCAAATAGGAAGGCCAGGGGACAAAGAAGAAGGAAAAGTTCTCCAGTATTCTCTTGTAGAAAAGACCCCCAATGAGGACTCATCAAACTTTGACCTGACGATAGGTTTGATTCTACCATCACATTTTCAGATAAAAAAAATGAAGTTGACCTAAAATCAATTAATCTATCATCTATCTATCCATCCATTCATCTAGCATGTCTGTTTAGTAGAGGTAAACCAATTACTCTGCAATGTAACCATTGGATTTACATTTGAATAATCTTTCTTTAATGAAGTGACAATTTGTTTAGCATTTTGTTTTTGCAAAAAGAGTTGTCACTGAATACCAGGAATCAATAAAACATGTGAACGTGAGCAAGAGGAATAAAGAGAAACAGCCAAAGTAAAATGGAGAAACTCACCAATTAACTGCAATGGAGTAAAAATCACCCATTTGCGTGGCCAGTCGGGCAATAACGAAAGGTTTAAAATAGGAACAATGATTATTGCTGTTGTTACATGTCATTGAGTTGGTTCCCACTCATAGCAACCATATGTACAACAGAATGAAACACCATGCGGTCCGACCTTTCCCATCCCCACAATTGTTCTTATATTTAAGTCCATCATTTCAGCCAGTGTCGATCCATCTTATTGAGAGCCTTCATATTTTTCACTGATGCTTTACTTTACCAAGTATGATGTCCATTGCTAGGGACTGGTCTCACCGGTCAACTTGTCCAAAGTACATGAGATGATGTCTCAGCATCCTGGTCTCTAAGGAGCATTCTGGCTGCACTTCTTCCGATACAGATTTGTTTGTTCTTTTGATACTCCATGGTATTTTCAATATTTTTCACAAGCACCAGAGTTCAAGTGCATTGATCCTTCTTTGCTCTTTCTTTTTCAATATCCAACTCTAACATACATATGCGGCAAAGGAAAACACCATAGATCGAGAGGAGCACACCCTAGTCCTCACAGCAACCTCCTTGCTTTTCACCACTTTAAAGAGGCCTTCTGTAGCATTTACCCATTTGAGCTGTTGCCTCCTGGTTCTAAGAGCATCAACTGCTGATCTAAGCAAGACACAATCTTTGAAAATTTCTGTCTTATCTCCATTTATCATGATGTTACCTGCTTGCCCAGTTGTGATGGATTTGGTCTTTTTTTACACTGAGTTTTAATCCACACTGAAGGCTACAGTCCTTGATCTCCATCAGCACGTGCTTCAAGTTCTCCTCACTTTCGGCAAAGAAGTTTGTGTCACATGAGTATGGGAGGTTATTAAGATGCCTTCCTCCAATCTTGATGCCACTATTATTAGCATAGTTTAATTATTATCTATATCATATTTCAGTGTATTATCCAAAATTCTTAATAACTGTATATATTATTGTGTAAATAACATAAATTAGTATATTATGTTGAAAATTCATTTTATATTTCAAAGCATTATTGAACAGATAAAATAACTGAAATTTTTTAAATGTTAGAGATATCCTAGATTTATTAGCTATTGGAACCTTACATTATATATCTTATACTTCCTCACACATGCCTGTAAAGACTCTGGGCTCTTGGGTGGGAAGGAATATAGCCTGATTTGAATCTATTGTGCATTAAATTTCAAGGAACAGATTGCCCTCAGCAGATATAATTTACACATAATTCATTTGATTGATGTGAGATGGAATGTTATATTAAGTTACCCTTATTTCTATAGTAAGTTGTAAAAGTTTCCTTTGGTAACTGTTAATAATAAAGTGTGTTGTGAATTTAAGAGTCCTCTGCATGAAGTACAGTTTAAATACTTTAATTTTGGTTAAGACTGCCAAGGCAATTATAATATCTGTGGGAGGTTTGAAGCTGATGCTGATCATTGATGCTTCATCAAGTTTTATAAAATAATATTACTTTTCTTTTTTTCTTATTTCTTGAATAAAATCCAAGTAAATGAACCATGTAGCAGCGTTCTTTCAGCAATATTTACAGAATTCATACAATGCTAGCTCTGGAAGGATTAAAATACCCTTTAATTCACCTTTCATTTTACTCATGAACAAATCATGGTTTAGATAATTTAAAGAGTTTGTTCAAACATTTATCTAGCAAGCCTCAGCTTGTGAAACAGGTTTACATTTATGCTGCCAGTATCCAACTTCAATCCACATTATTTTGGCACAAAGTATTACTCAATATTCAGTAAAAAAATGATTAACAATTGTCAATATTACCCGTGACTACAATAAAATCAAGATATTACCATGATTTTATTTAGAATGTCCTTCTTCTGCACCTGGGCTTAAATTCTCAGCACTGGCTTTGCAGAAGGCTACAGTTACAGCTGCATTATTGGAAGCCAAATTTGGCATCCATGGAGGCAGTGGTCAAGAGATCACATGACACATTGCATTGGATGAATCTGCTGCATCTCAAGTGTTGATAAACAAATATGTTATTTTGACAAGTTAGATTTGTCTGACCGAGCTATCATATGTGCACATGAAAGTTGGACATTGAATAAGGAAGACTGAAGAATGGATGCATTTGAATTATAGTACTCATGACGACTATTGAAAGTCCCATGGACCACCAGAAGAACAAACAAATCTGTCTTGGAAGAAGTACAGCATGAATGCTCCTTAGAGGCAAAGACAGTCAGTCTAATCTCCATAGTTTTGATATAATGCCTGGAAAACTCAATCCTTAGAAAAAGCTATAATACTTGGTACAATAGAAGGGGAGTGAGAGAGAGGTAGGCTCTCGACAAGATATCTTGACAGTGGCTGTATGGTCGGTTGAAACATAAGAACGGTTGTGACGATGGCACAGTACCAGGAAGTGTTTTGTCCTATTGTACATAATGCCACTGCCTATTTAATGGCACAAGAGTTACAGTGAAAACATAAAATTCATTTGAATCTTTAGAAGGATTAATCCTCCATTGAATTCCTTCTAACCATTAACTTTGACCTGCAGTATGAATGTCCTTGACTTCAGGCAGTGTTTATTAGAATTAGTGAGTAGATTATTACTCCTACTCTGGCCAGTGGGGGTGGAGGTGGGAGCCTACTCCTTAGGGATTTGCTTGGGTTGTCTTTGATGCAATTATGGAACTAAGATCACATGGTCATGTGTCTATCTGACTGCTTTTCTGGGAGGTCTTGAACCTATCTTGTAAACTCTTTTATCTAGCATCATATATATGCCCCAATCATGGTCCCACTCCTTCTTCTGTAGTTCCATCTCTAAATGTGGTGTATTGATTTTGTGACAGTTTCCTTTGTCTTCCAAACCTTCTACATCCCTTTTAAGGGTTTTAATTTCTGTAAATCCTTGGACATCATTATGACCTAATGTTAATTGTCTTCCTCATCTGGATGATGTGTCTTTATCTTGCTTTTGACCTCTTTAAGACTTACTAATTGTTTTTAAATTATATTTGAAATTTAGGGTCTCTTTCATGCCCTAAAATATATGTCAGATGTTAAATAGTGCACTAATATATGCTTTTCAGTTTATTGGTAAATATAATTGTATTATAGAGAATTTAGAGAAATAACATTCTTTAAATAATGAATTATAACCTGATATTTTATTAAATTTAGTTATTAAAACACTATTATAAACTTAAATATGTGTCTCAAAAGTATTTGTTATGGAAAATCCCTCAATTTGAGTAGTACTTTATGAACAACTATCGCTATAAAATATGTTTATAAAATAAAGATGATCTTAAAACTTTAATGATAACTATTTTTTCTAAAAAGGTTATTTGTTTTCAAATTGATGTCCATGATAATTGTTATGAAATGGCCTTGAACAGTTTTGTATCTATTCCTTCTATTCTCTATTTGCCATTCTAATATTGCTTTTGAATCATATTCATAATTATCTAGTTTCAGTAATTATTTTAGGACTACTTGTGGTGGAATAAAATTTCTTAATATAGCTCGTCAAATCTCTGTAACTCCCACCAAATGATGGGATGAGGCTATGTAATTAGGATTATGCAAACACTGAAGAGGCGATCATCAGTTTTCATTCCCAGCCTCCTGGCCAGATTTGAAGCAGCAGAGGAGAAAGAAAACAAACAAACAAACAAACAAACTATGAAGAATCTTAGAAGAGCACCTTTAAGATCTCTGTCTCTAGTGCCAGAACCTGCCAAGACCAGCAGCAGCACAGATTGTAGCAGGGAGACTCAGAGAAACAGTGCAGTGACCAAGGGCTTCTTTTCCTTCCTCTTCCTGGAAACAAGGTACCACGTGACTGACAGGCTAAGAACCAGAGAGAAACTTAGCTACCATAAGGCTAAGAGGCTGAGGGTCTTACAGAGACTTGGCTGCTGGTCTAAAGAAACCAATGACTATATCCTTACTGCATGCTGATGCTTATTGTGGTACTCTATCAATTTCCCTAATAAAGTCCCTTAATTTGAGTAGAATTGCATGAGAAGACCTAAGAAGGATAGATGTATCTAAATTATGGTGTTGGAAAAGGATATTGAAATACCATGGATTTCCTAAAGATTGGACAAATCTGTTTTGGAAGAAGTACAGCCAGAATACTCCTCAGAGGCAAGGTTGGCAAAACTGACACTCATGTGCTTTGGACATGTTGTCCGGAAAGACCAGTCTCTTCAGAATGGCATTATGCTTGATAAAGTAGCAGGATGGCAAAGAAGAGGAAGAGCTTCGAGGGATGGATTGACACAGTGGTTATATTAATGGACTCAATCAAACCTAAGAACAATGTGAGGACGCCACAGGTCATGATGGGTCAGGACCGACTCATCGCCACCTAACACCAACAATAATAACAATTGTGAGTATTTTCTGTGAGTTCCGTGTGGCCATTGCAAGTAAATATTGAACCCAGCGTAGATGTAGAATGGTGTGGGAGGAATGGTTGGGGTCAGAACAGGTAAAGAAGGATGGGTCCTGGAGGCTTGTTTGACTTCTGCCTCATGGCAATAGGGAGATCAAATATGTCCACCCACATGCCATTTATTGAACTACCTCATTGATATCCTCGTTAATTGTTAAGATGAAATAAATCTTTGATATATGTTAATATCTTAATTTTGACTATTATACTTGAAATTAAAACAATAACAAGAATTGAGTATGTCCTTTCAATAGGAGTATTAGGCAAGCTAATTTCTACGAGTCATTCCTAACCGACTGCCATTGAATCAAATCTAATTCATAATACCTAAAACCCATTGACACTTAAACAGTTCCTACACATAATTATCTTCAATAAGGTTTCTGAAGCTGTAAATCTTTACATGAGTAGATAGCCTCATCTTTCTCCCAAAATGAGGCTGATGGATTTGAACCATGCACCTTAAAGTTAGTAGTCTAAAGTCTACCAACAGGGCCGTAAGGTTGTGAAAATGGTTAACACTCTTGGGTATACTAAATGGAAAACTTGGAAGTTAGGAAGTAAAACAGCAATCTACTGAAAACCCCATGGAGTACAGCTCTACTCTGACACCTAGCAGGTAGGTGTTTAGAAGTTGGCATTGAGTAGAAATAACTAGTGGGTAACTTCTATGCTGTCAGGTCTTCCAACCTGATGTGCTTTACCAATGACTCATCTATGCTTACTTTGTTTGGAAAAGAGTTTAGAGGAATAGTGCTGTATATCTCAGATGGCCTTGTAATTAATGAACATAATTATATAAACAATTAAGTTCGACAAAAGTCTGTTCATGACTCATCCCAAGAATGTTAATTGAAAAAGACAAATGGCTTAATACAAAAGATTGGAAATGATCTTGAGAGGGCAAGTGAGTGATAGAAGGAAAGGAGAGTCAACCATGCAAGAATGTTTCCAATCTACCAAGCACTGAATCTTACTCTAGCCTTATTGCCTTTTGCTGTTAAGACATGTCCACTAGACACTCCTGGGTAAGGGTTGGGCAGAGCTCAAACTATCAAGGGTTGAAGACTGATGATATTTTCTAGGGAGTTGTGGCCTTTTGTATGAGAGACAGAGACAGAACAGGGGTGAACATCTGTGGGACTTGGACCTTCTGCCAGAGCTGGATCTTGTGTCTAGCTCCTCGATCTCCTGCTGTGTTGCCTGTCAATACCTAGAGCCGTCCTTGTAATACCAATTGTGGCTTTATCAGCTGACTTCAGATGCACATTACCGCTACATGTGCCTCCAGTCTGTGCCTCTGTTTCATCATCCTACTTCCCGCTCATCAGATTCCATGAGTCAGGAGGAACATGATGTGAAGCAGACTGGACTTGCCTATTTCTACAATTCTGTAAGCTACTTCTTGGTAGAAATCTCTTTTGTTATACAAAAATATAAAGTGCCACTTGTTTTATTTCCATAGACAACCTACCCCACCTCACCACCACATGCTTGGAGTGTTTTCATATAAAAACATTTTCATTGTTTTCTTCCAGTGAAAATTTTAAAATGATTCTTCTCTAATTCTACATAAAAAGTAAGGATTTCAAAATGATAGTAGAAAAATTCCTTCAGTTTTTAATTCTATTTCTCTATGAACTTTTTGAAGCTCACTCATATATTGTTGGTATATAGGAAGAATAAGCCATTTTGGAGAAAGGTGATGAATTGCAGGCTACTTTATAATATGAAAGTAGCCCTGGTATTGCAGTGATTAAACTCCTGGCTGCTAGATGAAAGGTCAGCCATTCAAAGCTACCAGCTTACACTAATAAAGAAATATGTGGCAGTCTGCTTTTTACACAAAAAAAGGAAAGCCTTGGAAACCTTTTAACTCACTGTCACCGGAGTGATTCCAATTCACAGTGACTCTTTGGGACAGGGTAGCACGGTCCCAGTGGTGGGAGAAGAGAGCCTTGCTTGGACTTGAGACAGTTTCACTCTATCCTGCAAGCTCACTGAAAGTTGGAATTGACTAGATAACAGTAGGTTTGGATTTTGAGTTTTATATTATAGCCTATACAGAAAACATGCTAAATTATGCTTAGCAAATAGTTCTTCATTCTCTTCAATGATTTACTAGGACCTTTGTTGGGAATTCATCAGCAAGTCATTTTGAAGTTATCATGCTGTGATTAACTGCTGTGCCATTTCTCCCTTCAAAATTCATGAAAAATGCAGACTTACTCCCCACTTCACCCATTATAGGAGTTTCACAAGTGACTTTATCATAGTCTCTCCTGCTGGGTTTATAGATTGCTTGAGCTGGGGGTGAAGATGCTGCTGGTTCTGTCACAGAGCCATGTAGTCAGGTTTCTTCTAGGCGAATCTGTGAAAACTGTCAACAAGTAATAGCCATTAACTTCGGAGATAAACAGAAATGGACTCATTCCTTCAATGTATCTAGCAAGGGAAGCTGAAAAATAAGGTCTCCAATAAGAGAAAGATATGTTGGGTTTGTTTCGTTTCCTTTTCGTTCTGATTATTGTTCAAGTTGCCACGTGAAATTTAAAGGTCGGAATAAATAGAAGTGAATATAGTTTGTTTTCTTGAAGAAATTTTCTCTAGAGACAATATATGTTGAAGACTCTTGTACACAATTTGCCTCCATGACCAGAAATAGTGTGCGTGTGCACGCGCGCGCAAACACACACACACACGAATATGAGAACTCTGGAATTGGGTTATTTTTATTTCTGGAACATGAGTTGCATAAGGTCAAGAGAGAGGACATATGAATTATTGTGGATGCGTTACCTTCCATGTGCTGAACAGACTATCTGTAACTGGGTTAAAACGTCCACAGCATAGACAGTGATATATATATTTAAATCTGTGTGAAGTATGCATTTCTGTGTTTAAGAGATAGAGAGAAAGAGAGGGCTAAGAGATCTAGACAGACAGAGGGTTAGTTTTATATTACATCATATCCCAGTTGTTTATTATTTGATATAATGTATTGAAAATAAAAATACAAAATCAAAAGGTACCTGGATAGTATTTTAAAAACTCAAATAAAAAATATGAAGAAATCTATCACAATGATCTAGCCATATTTAGTAGGAGACATGGTGGCTAAGTATTTTAACATTCACCAGCTACTAGAAAAGCAGAGTAGTTTGAACCCATCAGTGACTCCACAAGAGAACACATTTGACCAATGTCTTATTATATGTTCGTGCTGCTAGCTGACAGGTCAGATGCTTTAGCCCACCCAAAGGAACTATAGAAGAAAGCTCTTGCAATCTATATCCAAATAAACAGCCTTTAAGATTCTCTATGTACACGGTTCTCCTCCGATACACAGTCTCTGTTGGCTGGAGTTGACTCAGGCAATTGTTTTCCTTTGTCATTTTTAATTCCATACTCAAGAATTGGAAGATTCAGTGTTGTTTTAGTATCATCTAAATTCATCTACAGATTAAAAAAATCATTCAAAATCCAATTAGAATCCCTTTCCTTCACATTTTTTTAAAATAGGAGAGCTGAATCTAAAATTCATATGAAAATAAAAGGAAGTTAAGATATCAAAAACAATTCATGAAAATAACATAGTTGAAGACTCATACTCCCCTATTTTGAGAATTATTATAAAGTTATGGTAACTAAAACAATGATGTATTAGTATGAGGAAACTGATTTATAGAAGAAAATCTCCATGTAGACTCACATATATTAAAGTGATTTTTAACAAAGGGGCAAAGATCATTTCTAGATAAAGGTTAAACTTAAAACAATCAGCTGGGACAAATGAATATTTGTTTGTTAAAAAGAAAACAAACAAATTCACCCAAAATGTGTCTAGGAAACAAAATTTCCCACGACAGTCCTAGGCAAATTTGAGATATAATTTGATGTATAATATCAAAGTCTAAATCTAAAAAAGAAAAGAAATTGAACTTAACTGAAATTAATCAAATATCCTGTATCAAACTAAATGTAACTTTATTTTAATCCTGGGCCCAAACATGGGCACCGCTGTGAGGAAAACACAGAACCAAGAAGTACTTTGTCCTATTGGGAAAGGGTCGGCCTTAGCTGCAACTCACTCCACGGCACCTCACCATATAAGGAGCTTATTATATGTAGAGTATGCTTAATATATCTACATTTTTAAAAGAGGAGGGTAGAATGATAGCATTTTAAATAAATTAGAACAGTAGGATTTGTTGCCAGAAGAGTAACACTGGAATAAATTCTCAAGCATAAAAGATATACTTCAGGATAAAAACAAATACTATCAAATGGAAGCTTCTATATAAAGGAAGAAATAAAAGAAGAAGGAATAAAGAGATTAGTTTTCTTTATTTCTTAGTTTCTTTAATCCAACTGTCTTACACATAAATAAGAATTTTGTGGAAGAGGTTAACTTAAGTTAAAATAAACAATATAGCTATAATTGGCCATTGAAACATGATTATTGTGTTATTGATTCTCCAGTGGTATAGAAATTGGATTTCATCTATTCTTCCAGCTCCCAAATATATAGATGTAGTTTATTAAAAGGAGCGGCAGCTGAAAGCTTGTAGAAAACTACTATATAGTGTGTAACATGGCTGTTAGGTAAAGTTAGCTAGACTTTGTAGTTAAGTTTCTCTGGGTAATTGATACCTTATCAAGATACCTCCTCAAGTTGGAATGGGAACAGGAGGATTTAAATTGTTAATATGATTACAAAAAAAGGAAAACTCATTGCTATGATTATATTCTGACTCCGAGCAATGCTGAAGGGCAGAATCGAATTGCCCCTGTGAGTTTCTGAGACAGTGACCCTTTACCAGAGTAGAAGCCTTCTTTCTATCAAGGAGTGACTGGTGGTTTCAAAATCCTAACCAAGCAACTAGCAGCCCAACATGCAACCATGAGCTCCCATTTAGTCAGTCCCACCTCATTGTGACTCAAGTGCAACAGAATGAAACACAGACATGTTTTGAGTCATCCTCACAATTGTTCCTATAGTTGAGTTTGTTGTTGCAGCCCCAGTGTCTATCAATTTTATTGAGAGTCTTCCTCTTTTTTGCCAACTCTACCAAACATGATGTTCCTCTTGAAATAATCTCTAAATTTCTTGAGACAAAATTTGCCATCCTTGCTTCTAAGAACTTATATGGTTGTATCTCGTCTAACACAGATATATATTTTTTCATTTTATTTTATTCTGGTAGTCCATATGGCAAAATTATTGCCTCAAGTATTCTGATTGCATAGTGAGTTCGCAGTGGGCTACTTGCTAGCAGATCGAAACTACCAGTCACTTTTGGGGCTTGGGGGAGGCAGAGAGGGGGAGATGTGGCTTTTTACTCTCATAGTTAGAGGCTCAGAAACCAACAGTAGCAGTTCTCTCCCCACCCACTAGAGTCACCAGGAGTCGGAACTGACTTGATAGCTGTAATTTGTTGATGTGAATTGAGGATATATTTAATATTCTTTGCCAACATCATAATTCAATCTTTCTTTGTCTTCCTTATTAATTGTCCAGTTTCACGTGCATATGAGGAGATTGAAAGCACCATGACTTGGTCCACACACACCTTGTATCATGTATAATGACAATGAGATTGATGTGCAAAGGCTGCTTGAGGTAGAGAAATCCCAATAAAATAAATAAATAGCATACAAACAAGCCAATAGAAACTATTGTTGGTATTCTGAAGGAGTTATAGTAAAGCTATATTTTAAAAATATAGTTTAATAAACACTACTTTAATAAATAAAGGGCGTAAAACAAGAAATTAAGTTAAATTTTATAAAGGGAGATTTCCAGAAGTATTTTGAAGACCATATAATATTAGTTATTTAAAATAAATATTATACTACTTCTTCAATTACATATATATTTTATATCTTAAAAATTAAAAAAATGCTCATTCCAAAGTTCTAAGTACTTAATTATTGGGGTTTTAACACTGTGGCAGATACATAATCTCCTCTCAACTTAAGCAAAGGGCTGGAGCCTAGCCTGTCAATCAGGTCATAGCCAATGAATGATGCTTCTGTGTGGATCTGGTCTTCTCCTGAGGATTCTGGGAACCCCTGTTTTCCTCCCTGGAGGTGGGCCACACACTCTCTCTGCTTCACCTTCCTGATGAAAAGCCATGTGGAACCATGCTGATGGCATTCAGAGCCCTGGAGATGCTTCTACTGCCACTGGATCCCCAATACTTTCCACCCACAGGCCTGTGACCTTCCTGAATTCGACATCATTGCATGTGTTGCGTCAGTCTGAAGAAGAATTTATAGACTGGTATCAGACATATGAGCTAATATCAGACTGATGGATTTGATCTGCACTAGGCTGGGATGTTTTCTTAATATACGATTACTCTTTGATATAAAGCTCTCTCTTAAACCCATATGAGTGTCTCTGGATTTGTTTCTCTAGTCAGCCTGGTCTAACATAAAGACTTTTTAATATTTACAGTTAAAAGTTAAATTTTTACTTGAGATACAGCTAGATTTGCTGTGAGGGAACAATTCTGCCTCAGTTAATAAAATGAGTGTCTTTAGTACCTAAAACTTAATAAAATATCATAATTTATGCACAACACAGAAATATATCAGTTCAGCAGCACCTATTTAGAGGAAAAAAAACAACTTTCCGGTAAAGGTTTATTTAACTCAAAAAAGTTTATTTAAAAGGTTTATTATTGTTTTGGTCCAAGGCAGAATTGACTCAAAGGCAATGAGTTTCAATTTAAATGATATATAATCTCAGTCAAGTTTTGAAATCCAAGCAAATATCAGCAAGTTATTATGAGCCATTATTTCTCTTCAAAATTAGTGACAATATTTCATACTTGCAGAAATTCCTGTATTTTTATTTTCTTGAATAAGCTAAATTTCCTTACTATTATAACTATATTTCCAATGTGAACAATTGAATAAGTGAAGGACTAATCCAATGATAATATTTTAATCCTATAATCTCTAGTAGGTCATTAGTGTCTCCAATTTCTGGATCTTGTTATGTAAAGAGGCTTAAGTTATCAGAAGTAGTGCTAATCAGGGAAATGGCAGGTGAGATAATGTTTTCCTTAAACTCTTTTAGCAAAACTTAATACCTGAGAAATTTTATTAAAAATTCTGTCAAATTCAGTATTCATTTAAATACTATTTTATTCAGAAAACATGTAGGTATTCAGCTTTGGTTTTGAATATAATATGTAAAATAATACTGAGTTATTTTAATATGAAACTATACTAGTTTTTCACATTAAAAAGGTCTTGTTTTACATCAACTACCAATGTCCCAGGATTATTTACTAATATTTACTCAAATAGTAGTTTGAGATTACCATTCCAAAGGAATATGTGATTAAAAAATTTAATAAATAATAAGCAAATAGGTTTAGGTCTCATGGAAAGTTATAAAAAGCCTTAAATAATTCTATATTTATTAAAATAAAATTACAAAGTTTAGAAAAGAGAAATATTTCCATGTGTTAATTATTTAAAAGTAGCACATGTTATTTGTATTGTTTTATCAATACTGATGGTATTTTGTATTTTAATTATTCATGATCCTTGGTACTAATAGTAATAGCAATTTTAACTAAAAAAAATATTTTGAATAAAAGTAATCATATTGGTTCTCATATCTTGGATATTTACAGTCTCAAACAGAATTTGATTCTAGAAACTTGAACTACAGCAAGTCAATGAGCTATTTTTAAAAGAGCATGCAAGGTGATTCACATGGATTAAAGGCTCTTTATTCATATTGATTGATCATCTTCAGAAGTTTTGATTGCATCCATTCAAAAGGCAGTGATAAATCATTCAATTCTTACACATAACTATGTTCTTAATCTGCAATCATGGACTTGGTTAAATTAGTAGCTTCTCAATTGATTTTTGCAAAAAAATTGGTTTAATTACTAAATCATGGGAACTGATATTTGTGGAAAAATGTGTTTCCTTGAAATAACATTTTAAAACTGTGCACTTCCAATAAAAACCATCAATGAATTTGCTGATGCTGCATTGACTTCTATGAGAAGAGTTTTTCTGTGCTTCCTTGGCTGCTTTTTTGGTTGTTATGGTACTTTATGTGGCAGTGAGATGGACATTTTACATTTCCTTTGGCAAGAAAATGCAATTACCACATAGATTTAGAGCTAAACATTCCAAATATCCAAAGCTCAGTTACATGAAAATCCATTTAGCTCACACCATTTTCACTCTCCTAAAAATGGTTTCATAATTGTCTCAAATTTCTAGCAGATGGTTTCCTCTTGCACTTAACATAGAAAATAGGAACCATTAGACAATAGTGTATTAATTTCTTACTACCAAAAATCAATATTCACTTCCATTCTCATATATCTTTTTTTACAGTTGAAGAAATGTTGTTTGTATTTGCTCTGGATTCTACACTTACTGTCAATCTCAATGGCATTCCTCTCCCACTAATGTTCATTTTCTTCCTCTATTCCTTCATCAACTTTTTAATATGGTCCTGTATCTTTCAGAGCTGTCCTGGTGGCATAATGGTTATGAGTTTGGCTGCAATCAGCCAGGTCAGCAATTCAAAACCATCAGCCATTCTGGAGAAAGAGGAGGCTTCTTAATCCCAGAAAGAGTCCATCTCAAGGAGGGGAGTGCGGGGTGGAGACCCAAAGCCCATTAGTAGGCCACTGGAGATCCCCTTACAGAAGGGTCTTGGGGAGGAGACGAGCCAATCAGGGTGCGATGTAGCAACGATGAAAATTACAACTTTCCTCTAGTTCCTAAATGCTTCCTCACCTCCCCGGCCACCCCATCATGATCCCAATTCTGCCTTGCAAGTCTGGCTAGACCAGAGGATGTACACTGGTACAGATAGGAACTGGAAACACAGAGAATCCAGGGCGATGATCCCTTCAGGACCAGTGGTGAGAGTGGTGATACTGGGAGGGTACAGGGAGGGTGGGTTGGAAAGGGGGAACAGATTACAAGGATCTACATGTGACCTCCTCCCTGGGGGATGGACAACAGAAAAGTGGGTGAAGGGAGACGCTGGACAGGGAAAGATATGACAAAATAATAATTTATATATTATCAAGGGTACATGAGGGAGGCAGGAGCAGGGAGGGAGGGGAAAAATGAGGACCTGATGCCAGGGGCTTAAGTGGAGAGCAAATATTTTTGAGAATGATGAGGGCAATTAATGTACAAATGTGCTTTACACATTATATGTATATATGGATTGCGATAAGAATTGTATAAGCCCCTAATAAAATTATTTTTTTTTAAAAAGAGTCCATCTCAGAAACACAGCTGCAGTTCTACCCTGTCCTATGGGGTGGCTATGAGCTGACATCAACTCAATGACAATGAATTTAGTTTGGTTTAATGTATCTCTTATGTAATATACCTGCTTCACGTCATAACCCCCCATCTGAATCTCTAGCTATCTTTAGCTTCGTACTCAACTTTTTATGCAATTGCTATGAATCAATTCTAATTCATAAGTCAATTCCAACTCAGGACAACTCAAGTCTGCTTCAAGTGCCACAGTAGAACTGTGCTTCAGAGAAATTGCCAGCCTTTTCTTTGTGGGTGCTTCTAGGTGAGTATGGACCTCTGATCTTTTGAAAAACGATCAAGCTATTTACCCATTCAGGAACTTTGGACTTTTAAAAAGAGACAGATAATTTCTCAATTCTTGTTTGTGTTCATGCAGAAACTATACATGGGCCAAGAGGAATTTGGTTGAACACTACACCACATTAAGGTAATATACCCTGTCAACTTATCTAATCAACCTGTTTGATGAGCACATAATCTAAGGAGCTGGACCTTATCCTCCTACAGGCAGATAGCACAACCTGCTAAAAGCCAGGAGCACTGCAAGCAGTTGCAGATGAAGACCAAGAACTAGAACCTTAATACAGATTACAACTCAAAGTAGAGAACATCAAAATCCTCCCAACTGGACAAAAAGACATTGTGACAAAGAGAAAAGATTGAAGATCTCAAGGGCTCCATCTTGCTTGGATTCAGTCCATGATCATGGAAGCAGTGGACAGTAAAAGGACACACGGCAAACCTGCTGCAAGACACCTCTCCAACGTGTGGGAGAGCAAGGATGTCATTAGAGGAATACGAAAGGTCTGACTCAGGCCATGGTATTTCAATCAACTCGTACGGATTTGAAACTTGGACAATGAATAAGGAAAATTGCAGAAAATTGATGCATTTGAATTAGGGTATTGGTGGATATTATTGGAAGTATTTCATGAACTGTCAGAAGAACAAATAGGTCTGTCCTGAAAGAAGTACAGCCATGACATTCCTGATAGAAATATGAAGGTTGACATGAGGTCTCTGGTACTTTTTATACATTATTAGGAGAGATCAGTCCCCGAGAAAGGATGCCATGCTTAGTAACGTGGGACAATGAAAAAGAAGAAAACGCTCAGTGGTACAGTGGTTAAAACAATGGATGGGCTGAAACAAAACAATGGTGGGAATTGGCACGGGCCAGGCAGGGTTCTATTCTGTTGTATACAGAGTTGATATGACGTGGAACCAGGGGCCACAACCACTGCAGTTTTCCGCATTTGCTTTCCAAACTCCTTGAACCCAGCCTCTTCCCGACCAATTAATTGGGCACTCCTCATGTCAATGCTATTTTTTTTCGGTTCCACATAAATTCAATTGTGATCTTAATTCTTAATTCATCTTCCTGCTTAATTTTCTGTTGTTTGCAACCTTCTATGTGCATGTCCTTTTGTTTACCAAGATTCATTCCTGTGAAGGTTACAACCCTATGGAACAATTTTACTTTCTTTGGACATGTATCAGGAGGGAAAAGTCCCTGGAAGACGACATGCTTGATAGGATAAAGGCTCAATGTAAAATAGGAAGACTCTAAAACATGTGAGCTGACAAGTAGCTGCAAAATCAGGCTCAAAGAGCAATTTTGAAGATTATCTATTTATTACTTCTCCTTCAGCTTATGCATTTATTTTTAAGTGGAATCAATTCCTATATCACATGACAGAAAAGAACTGTCCCAGAGAGTTTTTAGGCTGTAATTTTTATGGCGCAGATCACCAAATCATCAAAAATCTTTTGGTAAGCAGGTGATTAACCATTGTGCTACCAGACTTCTCAAGTGAACTATAACATAAATGAGTTAATATTTTTGTGTGCCACAGATAAGAAGTCCTGGGAACAGTGTGGGTTATTCATTGGACTGCTAATTGTAAGTTTACTGGTTCAAACTCATCAGCCACTGTGAGGAGAAAGACAAAACTATATGCTCCTGTAAATATTTACAGTGTTGAGAAACCTATATGGCTTAGCGGTTATTGGGCTGCCAACATAGCTCCCTTAGGAACATGTTGGAGGGGTTTAGTCTGTCAATCTGGTCTCACCTTGATTGGAGGGCAACCAAGATACATGGCTCTTTGGGGTGGCATCTTTCTCTTTCTCCCTGGTGATCAGACCAGTGCACTGCTGCCTGAGTTAGTTGCTCTGCACTACCTGTGGGCTGAACCAACCCATGCATTATGGTGGATTATGTCACCCCATTGTGCATTGCTTTGCCTTGAGTCTCCATCACAACCTGCTTTTCTATGCTGCTGCACTGCTAATCTCTGCTACACCTGACATCTCATCTTCTTGCTGCTGGCACCCCACCTTCCCATATTTGCTGCCTGGGCTGACTGCTCAATTTGCCTGTGGGAAGACTCTGCACATCCCACAAGCCACTTCACTCTCTGCTGCCTTGACCTTGGACCAGCAGCCAGTATGAGTTGGAAGAACCTTCAATATATCAACTGTCCCATGAAAGTGAGTTGGACTGATCTCTCTGTACAGCTGTGTGTACTAATTAGCTATTGTATTCCTTCTCACTACATAAACCTATCCTATATAAATAATCATAAGTATCCTGGTTTTGTTTCTCTAGAGAACCCTGTCTAACATAAAAGTGTTGAAAAACAAGGGTATTACATTGAAAACTTAGCTATGCCTACATCAAGTCATGGTATTTTCAATAGTCTTATATGCTTATGAAAGCAGAACACCGACTAAGGAAGACCAAATAAAAATCGATGCATTTGAATTACGGTGTTGGCAAAGAATATTGAATATAATATGGACTGCCAAAAAAACCCAAAGAAACAACAAATCCAGTCTTGGAATAAGCTCAGTCAGAATGCTCTTTAGAAGCAAAGACGTCAAGATTTCATCTCAGTCATTTCGATGGGAGTGGACATCACACTTGGTAAAGCAGCAGGGCAGCGAACAAGAGGAAGACGCTTGAAAATCTGAGCTGACACAGTGGCTTCAACAATAGACTCAAGCATAACAATTCTGAGGATAACCATGTCTTTATCTAATTTCTTGTACTCCCACTGAATTATCTTTTTAAATATGGCAGTAAACTACTTATAAGTTCTTGTCTGTTATCCTTTTAACAATGTATTATGCTTTTTCTGATTAGTTTCAACTTTGAACCAAACATTCCAAGCATCTTTTTTCTTAAAGAATACTTACACACATGTAGAAAGATATAAAATATAATATTTATCCTAGTCACTTGAAATGAAAATAAAGCTTCTGAGTGATCGTTTAAATTATAAAAAGTTCCTCAAAATACAGTTTTTAGGGGGCTGGGGATGGCATGACCTAGAAAATAATATGCTAACATTTATAGAGTAAATGAAAGCACATATTTATATTTCTGGGGGACAATACTAGCAACTGTCACAGTCCTGTGTCAGGGATAGGGGTGCTGCATATTCAATGAACAAGGGAGAGAAGGAGACATTTCTTTTATCTATTCACTTATCATTTCTTGTTTTTTATCATAGACAGGCAAAATTTATTTTTAAACAGCTCAAAATGTTTTAAAGTATGAAATATTTTTTCTGTACATAGCATATATATACTATATAAACTTAGTATCATAAACTTTTTGTAAGTAAATATTATATAATTATTTCAATAACTTGAGTCCACAGATACAGAAGCCATATGCACCAAAAAAAGTTATATAGCAATACATTGTTAGGTATTGCATAAGCAATCACAGAAGAAAATATCTTATCTCCAAGGAGGGTAGCAGCCTTCTAGAACAGCATGGTAAAGACAATTAAATTGGGATCTGAATTGTGTACATTATGTTAAATGCATGTAGTAAAACTTCAAATGTTTCTATTTGGGAAAAAAAGATGATTGTGATATAAAGGTTAATTAAACTCAAAGGGAAAACCATCATCAATATTAAGGATGTGATCAACAGAATATCTTAAAAATGGCTGAGACTGCACATTAAACATTTAGAATCCAAATACAATTCATTGGGATTTGTAAATGTACTAGTTTAAGGTGAAAGGAGATTAAGAACGAAGTTTTAAAACGTCATTAAGAGACTCTTAAGACTCACAATCATGCAAGGAATTCGCTTTTCATATAAAACCTAAATCTATAAAATTTTAAAATTAAATCATATAAGAATAAGAAGGACTCCTGGGAAAAGAAAGAGGTATTAAATAAATAGCATTTCTGATTAGTATTCTCATGTATTATTTGATACAGTTATTAATGATCAAATAATATTTTGATGCTGATTCTTTTTAAATGCTACAGTTTCCTATAAGAAATAAATGTGAATGGAATATAGCTTATCTAAAAGTTTACACTGCACAACTGGATATAAATTTAGCCTTGGTTCCACTCCTTTATATGCAGCTACTATTTCAAACCAATCTAGATAATCCTTTTACTAGAAATTTATACATCAAATACTTCAACCTGAGGATTTCAAGTTCATTTTTCTCCAAGATAGAGATATCCAGTACCATTTTTATCCTGAGGTAAGCCTGAAGTAGAGATAATATATTAATATTCCAATATCTCAACCTGTAAGCATTAAATGTCACACAATGAATTTTGTCATTAAATGTAATTTGACATACTTTAATTTATTCAGTATAAATGAATACTTTTAGTACTTTTATCAGCTTTTAAAGATGATTTTTTATGACAGTTCAATAAGAAATTATCTATAAGCATAGTTAAAAATAAATTATTTTATTAGCAGTTAGCTTAATCAAAAGACATAAATTCAAGTGGAACATTTTTGCAAATTCACTGTCTCTAATAAAAGATATATAACTTACTGCAGCCTTTTCTTAGACCAGATTTTAGAACCTCCCCAAAATTGAACCAAATGCCATCAGTTGATTGTGATTTGTAGTGACCTTGTAGAACATAGTAGTACTGTCCCTTTCCCTTCCCAAGGCTATAATCTACATGGAAGCAGAAAGCCTCATCTTTCACCCACAGAGTAACCAGCATGTGTGAATAGTTGATTTTGTGTAATGCTCAATGTATAAAGCATTACATCACTAGGACTACAGATTTTAATAAGTAGATTGATTTTTTTTAAATGCCACAATACAAATCATTCCTGTAGACCAACACTGGAGAGAGAAATTTTTTTAGCATATGTGATTGGTAATAGGATTTAGGAAGAAAAATGAAAAAAGGAGAAAAAGGAGAAGCATGTGTTTTATCTTGAACCATTTGAACTTAAATATTCAGGCAAAATTTAAAGTGATGTTAGTTCAGTTATTAAAGGATTTATACATGTAGATCATTTTATGTTCCAGCCATACTAATTTTTAGTAGATACTAGAAAGGTCAGGGCAAAATATCTGTTAATAAATGCAATTGCCAATTAGCAATGGTACATTTACCAATCAGAGAGGGAAACTAAAGTTGTTTCACAACAATTTCTTGGAGATTTTAATATTATTTTAATTGCCTTTTAGATAAATCTTTTAAAGTTACTTCTTTTTTTTTTTAATTTACTTCTTTAGAGGAATTATTATTGACAAGAATTATTTTGGTAGACAAAATATTCATCATATTCACCTACCCAAAGGACATTATATACACTATGTTTTAGTATAGGTAATTATACACATTAAAATAAATTTAAAAATCTATATGAGATAAAAGTGACCATAGCAGTTTGACAAATTATATAAGAAACAACTTCATGAACAGAGAATTTATGTTAGTTGGGAAAGACAATTTGGAAAAGGAGGGTGAAAACAGTTGGACAACAAGAAAAAAAATGTAATAAAATGTCACTGAATGTAGAAATTGTTGAATTTATGTGTGTTCTGTTATGTGTTTTCCAAACAATAACAAAAATAACCAAAATATTTTTAAAATAAAATAAAATAGAGAAGCTGCTAAAATAGAAAATGAATTATAGTAGTAAAATAATGTGTCATTATATTTAAAATGATTAATATATATAATTGATCTCTCTCTATATATATCAATTATATATGATTGGTAATGTGATATATATATCAATTATATGTGATTAGTTATTTTCTTGTTTTATTTTGATCATTTTATTGGGAGCTCATACAACACTTATCACAATCCATCCATACATCAATTGTATAAAGCACATTTGTACATTCATTACCCTCATCATTCTCAAGACATTTGCTCTCTAAGTAAGCCCCTGGCATCAGCTCCTCATTTTTTCCCCTCCCTGCCCACTGTGCGCTCCCTCATGAACCCTTGATAATTTATAAATTATTATTTTGTCATATCTTATACTGTCTGACGTCTCCCTTCATCCACTTTTCTGCCGCCCGTTCCCCAGGGAGGAGGTTATATGTAGATCCTTATAATCGGTTACCTCTTTCTACCCCACCTTCCCTCCACCCTCCCAGTAACACTACTCTCACCACTGGTCCTGAAGGGATCATCCGCCCTGGATTCCCTGTGTTTCCAGTTCCTATCTGTACCAGTGTACATCCTCTGGTCTAACCAGATTTGTAAGGTAGAATTGGGATAATGATAGTGGGTGGGGAGGAAGCATTTAGAAACTAGAGGAAAGTTGTATGTTTCATTGTTGCTGCACTGCACCCTAACTGGCTCGTCTCCTCCCCACAAACTATCTGTAAGGGTTGTCCAGTTGTCTACAGATGGGCTTTGGGCCTGCATTCCACACTGCCCCTCATTCTCAATTTTATGATTTTTTGTTCTTTGACGCCCAATACCTGATCCCTACAATACCTTGTGATCACACAGTCTGGTATGCTTCTTCAATGTGGTCTTTGTTGCATCTGAGCTAGATGGTCACTTGTTTACCATCAAGCTTTTAAGACCCCAGATGCTATATCTTTTTATAGCTGGGAACCATCAGCTTTTTTCACCACATTTGCTTATGCACCTACTTTGTCTTCAGTGATCATGTTGGGAAGGTGAGCATCAAGGAATTCCAGTGTGGGGGCTCTTACAACTCTTGTTACAATCCATGCATCAATTGTATCCAACATATTCGTACATATATTCCATTGTTCCTTTCTAGACATTTACTTCCCATTGAGCCCTTGGGATCAGCTTTTTATCCCTCCCTCCTCCCTGCCCCCCACCCCTCGTGGCCCCTTGATAGATTGTAGATTGCTAATTATTTTCAAATCTCACACCAACCGCTGTCTCCCTTCCCCTCTAGTTTGTTTTCCCTCCCCCTGGATGGGGGTGTGTGGTTATGTGCCATCCATTGTGATTGATGCCTCCCTACCTCTCCCCCCAACCCTACTCTTTTGGTATCTCTATTCCCATTCCTGTTCCTGGGGTCCATGTGTTGTGAATTTTATCTCTTACCTATACCTATGTACATGCTCCCGTCTAGTCTAGATTGGGAAGTGGAACTGGGGTCATGATAGCGGGGGGTGAGCGGGGCTCAAAGGAACAGAGGTATATTGTGTGACCCATTAGTGCTCTACTACACCCTGATTGACTCATCCTCTCCCTGAGACCCCTCTGTGGGGGGATGTCCCATTGTCCATAGATGGGTTTTGGGTCTTTGCTTCAACCCCCCTCCATTCACACCAATGCATTTTTGTTTGTTTTCTGTTTGTTGTGAGCCTTCTGATATCCATTTCCTGGTCTCGATGACACCTCATGATCCCACTGGCTGGTGTGCTTCCTCCATGTGGGCTAGTTGCTTCACTGTTGGATGGCCGCTGGTTTAATTTCAACCCTTTAAGACCCAGACACTATATCTTTTAATAGCCTGGCACCATCCTCTGTCTTCACCACAACTGCTTATGCACCCATTTTGTCTTCAGTCATCATTGTGTTAGCATCAGAGTATGCCAATTTGTTAGAACAAAGTGTTCTTGTATTGAGGGAAGGTATGAGCCCAGGCCCAAGGCCCATCTGCAGCTTCACTGTATTGTCTTATAAATTATATGTAAATAGGCCAATACCACTATTGTTATGGATTAATGTATTTGCATAAGTGCACACCTCTGTTAATCTCCCTATCTATGCCTTTGCCTCCTAGAGCTTGCCTCTGTGTCCTTTTGCCTCCTCCTGACCTACCATCACTTCCCCCCTCCTTCCACCCCTTAGTGCTTCCTCTCCACTAGCTTGGTGTTGCTCTAATCCTCACAGGATCTCTACCCTCTCCAAATGCTGGTTCTGCTTCTCTAGTTCTTCCCCTGTCCATGAGGCCATCTTCTCACCACACTCCTTCTTCCCCCTCTACCTTCCAGGGACATTGACCCCATTTCCTTCTCCCTGGGTTTCCTTTCAATGGTCTAACCCATATAATTAGGCAAACCATCCATGTTTCCATCCCTTTTCATCCTAGATCTGCAATACACTAGCAGATGGTAATTTTCCCAGACAGACTCCTGCCCAAGAAAAGGACATAATCTCACACCACCACCTCCACTGCCACCCCTGAGAGCCCCTGAGAGCCTCTGAAAGCCAGCACCTAGAGCTCACTCTGGTGCTTCCCTCTCTCGTGCACATTTGTGGGCTTTACCCCTCTCCTTCCCTGCCAGAAACAGAGAACCACTTTAGCTACCCTTCTCCTTCACTACAGTTCTATGCACAGGCTGCCAGTGTGGTACAATAAAGGATAATTAGACCCCAATATGCCAAAATCAGAGAGTAATAGCATCTGACTATTGGAAGCCTCTAGGTCATTTTCCAACAGCAGAATGCAGATCGCCAGAACACAGATACTGAGCCACGGGGATGAGTCTACAGGATAGCCTTCAGCAGGCATAGTGGGAAACAAAGACATTGAGCCCCAGATCTACTCAGCCAGTCTAATCCCCGTTCCTGGCGCAGAGTGCCTGCTGCGCAGGCCCCATACAAGGACACCCTAAAAGCCCTTTAAAAACCTCAAAAACTATTGTCATTTTAGAACTTTCTTTACTACTTTAACTCAGAGATTTTGGCCATCACACACCTGGTTCATTCACAAAGCTTTAACATAACAAAGAAGGAGAAAAACCAGATTTTAAAAGCAGCAGCTTTGTCTAAAAACAGGTTTTACAAGTTTGGGCTGGACATGGAGTCCCAGGGACAAAGAGGCTACTCATAGCTCACTTAAATAGAAAGTCAGTAAACCAAGCCTTTCACATATGGTACTGGCCTGTTGAGTAGGATATTTCTGTACTCTGCCCCCATAGGCTACTTCGTTAGGTGATAGGAATAGACCTCATCCCTGTACCCCCACTGGCTACCCCAACCATCTGAAAAAAGCAAACCTCATCCCCTCTGACCTGATTCACCAGAGGTATACTCTCTCAAGACAGTTAACTCAATTAACAAGAATACAGCGATTGCAGTCATACCAGACATAAAAACATTCCCCTAGTCTGAATCTCACCCCACTTGGACACTTTACAAGATCACAAGGCAGTAAAACATCATACCACCAAACACTGTCCCTACATAATACACAGGGTCGATAATGGACTCTGGTACATTCATTATAACCCTCCTTTACCCAACCACAATAACCTCTGTAACCTGTTTTCTCCACTCCAGCAACACACACCCTCCTTTAACTTACAAAGTAAAAGTGCATCTTACACACTGTCTTCTCCAATTCAAAATTACTGTACTGAAGGGAACACTTCCTATGAGTAATACCACCACTTAAAACCTACTCCAGGGCCCTTAAACCGGAATCATCCTTTTCACCCGACTAATACTCCCTTCTCATCTACACAACAATATGTTTTCCAGGACCTAGCCACTCCTCCCTTAGCCTTAAGAGTCAGCCCCTCCCCTCCTACACATGCCAGAAGATAATGTTCCATCACCTGCCCACCCAAGATGGGATGCATGCAGCAGCCCACACCTGCAGCTACCATAAAAAATCTAGCAAAACAAAAGCCAGTTAGTGAAGGTGACCCAAACTGAAGGTTTACACAAAAGAAGCAGCACTTGAATTGCCACTGACAGAATGCTTGAGAATATTGCTTAGTGTTGTCCAGGAGATTAATGGATGAATCCTGAAAACAAATGAAAATAGAGATACTAAATCCTCACACTGAAGGAATCCCAGGAGTAAAGGAATAACACAGAAGAAATAGATAAAAAGGTGAATGATATTGATAATTGAATGACAGAGATGGATAACTGTATCAGTGATCTCGAGGATAAACAGGCAGAATTTAGCAAGTAAGAGAAACGTTCAAACAAAAAAGTGAATAAATGTGCAGAAAGCCCGAGGAGAATGTGGGATTCCATGAAGTGAAACAATATTCAAATTATTGAGATCCCAGAGCATGAAGAAAGAAATAAGTCTACAGTTAAAACAGTAAGGGGATTCTTGAAAGAAACTTTCCCCAATATCACAAAGGTGAAGACAATAACCATTAAGCAGAGAGAACAACAATTAGATTAAAACTCACCACCACTTCCCATCACCAGCACTGAACACATCAAGGCACATATTAGTTAAATTATCCAATTACAAGGAAAAGGAGAGAATCATGAGAGCCGCTACAGAGAAAATAGCAATCACATATGAAGGTAAACAGATAAGAATAAACTCAGACCTCTTCACAGAGACCATGGAGGAAAGTATAAACTGGAGCAATATGTTCTGAAAGTTGAAAGACAACACGTGAAATCCAAGAACGTTTTATCCAACAAAGCTCTCCTTCAAATTGTAGGAGATATTAAAGGTTTTGTTGATAAGGAAACATTTAGAGAATTTGTAAAAACAAAACCAGCATTACAAAAAAATCCTTTCCAATTCTTTCTGGGCAAAAAACCAGCAACCACAAGACAAACATGGGACCACCCCAGGGTGTCATACCACTCAGACACCAACCATTGAACACAGTACCCCAAACATTACAGATCCAGCAGAGATACTAAGACAAGAATAAATGCCTCACACACACATGATCTTATAAAGGAGGAGAAAGTAAAAATAACAGACACAAATAATATGAGATGACTGCAACTAATCTACATTTACCTAAAAATACACTGACTACTAATGTTTTCAATGTATATACTAGCAGACAAAGAGTAGCATATGATTAGACAACAAAATCTATCAAACTTCTGTCTTCAAGAGACACCTCTCAAATGCAAAGACGAAAGTAGACCGAGAGTCAAATGACAAGGATGGTGAAAAGTTTCCAATCCAGTAGCAATAATAAGACTAAAGCAGGGTGGCAATAATAATCTTGGACAAAATAGATCTCAAGGTACATGACATAATGAGAGATAAGGTGGACATTACATAATGCTCAAGGGATCAGAACCCATAACCATAATAAACAAATATGCTCACCATGAAAGACCCTTGAAATTCATCTACCAAATCCTCAAAGAGATAAAAAGAGAAATCACTGGATCCACAGTTATAGTAGGTGATTTCAATACACTGCTCTAAAAAATGAGAGAAAGAAAGAAATATCAACAGGTAAAAAGCAGCAATTGTAGAGCTGAAAAATACAACTAAACAACGCAACCTAATTGACATTTTCAGAGCTCTCCAACCAACATCAAAAGTTACACATTCTTCTCAATGCACATGGCTCATACTCAAAAAAGACCACATGCTGGGGCACAAGGCAAACATTCAAATGTACAGAGGTCATTCCGACCACTTTCTCTGACCAAAGCTCCATAAAGTTGGAAACTAGTAGTAATAATAATAACAAAAAAAAAAAAACCCAAAGAAAAGAAAAACACTTGGAGACTTGACAGTATGTTTCTCAAAAATCATTGGGTATTTGCTCAGATTAGAGAAGAAATAAAGATGTTCCTAGAAATGATGAGAACAACGATACAACAAGGCAGTAACCAGAGGTCACTTTATAGCAATAAATGCACACATGATAAAAGGAGAGAGAAGTATGGTCAGCACTTTAAGTCAGCACCTCTAACAGCTAGAGCAGAGCCAACAGTATAACCCTTCAAACAGAAAAAGAAAAGAAATCATGAAAATCAATGCAGAGATATAGGAACTGGAAAGCAGAGGGAAGACTCAGGAGAGCAAAAAGTTGGTTCTTTGAAAGGATCAAGAAAATTGACAAACCACGAGCAAACTTAACAAAGGGCAAGAAAGACCAGACATTAATATCAATAGAATTAGGGATGAAACAGGGAAAGTCACAACAGACCCCAGTGAAATAAAGAGTAATCATGCAGTGCTACGAAAGACTGCATTCCAATAAATTCAGTAATTTGGAGGACATAGACAAATACCTGGAAAATCACTCTCTCACCAAATAAACACATCTGGACATTTCAAACTTGAACAGACCCCCACCAAAAAAAAAAGAAGAAAAAGACAAGGTAATCAAGAAACTGCCAACTAAAAAAGCCCTGGTCCAAATGGCTTCACAGGAGAATTGAAAGAAACATTCAGAGAAGAGCTGACAGCAATCCTACACAAACTCGTTCAGGACATAGAAAATGGCAGCAAACTCCCAAACTCGTTCTATGAATCAGCATAGCCTTGATACCGAAACCAGGCAAAGACCCCCCCCCCAGGAGAGAGAAATACAGACCAATAGCTCTCATGACCACAGATGTAAAAATTCTCATCAAAATCCTGACCAATATAATGCAACAACACATTAAAAAATAAAAATAACACATCATGACCAATAGGACTCGTACCAGGGATGCAGGGCTGATTCAACATTCAGAAACCAATTAATCTAATCCACTATATCAACAAGAAAAAGAACAAGGGCCATATGATCATATCAATTGACGCAGAAAAAGCATTTGAAACATCCAACACTCATTCCTAACAAAGACTCCCAAGATGATAGGATTAGAAGGGAAAACCCCCAATACAATAAAAGCCATATACGAAAACCCAATAGCTAATATTACACTGAATGGAGAAAAGTTGAAAACATTTCCACCGAACCACGAAACCGGACAAGGATGCCCCTTTGTCCCTGCTTCTATTCAACATTGTACTGGAAGTCCTGGCCAATGCCATAAGACAACGTCAAGAGAAAAAACTTGGTAAAGAAGTGGAACATTCACTATTTGCAGACTATGTGATTTTGCATATTGAGAATCCTAAAGGGTCCACAATATGATTGCTGAAAACAATAGAGGAGTTTAGTAGAGTACCAGGGTAAAAGGCTAAGAAGCAGAAATCAATTGGGTTCCTATGTACCAGTGATAGTAATAGAGGAAATGATATCAAGGAATCAGTACCATCTCACAATAGCCACACAATATTTTAAGTAACTAGGAATAAACCTAACCAAAAAAAGCCAAAACTCCTGTATGAAGAAAATTTCAGAACATTACTACAAAAGACTGTAGGGATCTACATAAATGATTGAATATTCTTAGTTCACAGATCCAAAAACTCAATATAGTAAAAATGTCAATACTACCTAAAGCTATCTACAAATTGAATGCAATCCCAAACCAAATTTCACCATCATTGTTCAAAGAAATGAAAAACAAACAAACAAACACTGATTACCAACCTCGTATGGAAAGGGAAGAAATCCAGGAGAGGCAAAGAACTCCTCAAGAAGAACAAAGTAGATGGTCTCACACTACCTGACATCTAAACCTACTATACAGTACAGTTGGCAAAACAGCTTGATTCTGGTATCAATGGATACCTGATACTTGGATCAATGGATCAGGACAGAAAACCCAGAAATAAAAACATCTGCATACAGACACTGATTTTGGACAAAGGTTTCAAAAATACCAATGGGAAGCAGATGCCCTCTTCAATAATTGGTGCTGGCAGCTGGATCTCCACTTTTAGAAGAATGAAACAAGAAGCATATCTCATTCCATGCACACAAAACAAAAACTCAAGGTGGATCAAAGACCTAAATGTAAATCCCAAATCTATTAAGATCATCAATGAAAAAATAGGGACAAAGCTAGGAGCCCTAGGGCAGGGAACACATGGACTATAAGAAATCACAAAGGAAACTCACTCCATGGAAGCTAAAACAGATAAATGGGACCTATTAAAAATAAAACACTTAAAAAATAAAAATAAAAAAATAAAACACTTGAGTACATCCAAAGACTTCATTAAAAGAGTCAAAAGAGAGCCTACAGATTTGGAAAAGATATTTAATATTAATATAAAAAACAAAGGACACATTTTACCAGCTTAAAACAACAACAACAACAACAAATCACCTAAAACAAACAAACCAACAAAAATTAACAGCCCTGTGAGAAGGTGGGCAAATGACCTGAACACACATTAACAAAGGATGATACCCAAATGGCTAATAAGCACATGAGGAAATGCTCCCGGTCATTAGCCATCTGGGAAATGCACATCAACACTACAATGAGATACCATCTAGCACCCATTACTGTAGTCCAATGAAAAAAAATGAGAACAACAAATGTTGGAGAAGGTGTAGTGAGATAAGAACTCAACCAGTGCTGCTGGACTTGTACGTATGTGCAGGCACTATGGAAGGTGATATGACAATACTTAAAACAGATGGAAATTTAACACCACATAATCCAGCAATACCAATACTGGGCATATGCACAAAAAGAAATAAGAAACAGAGCGTGACCAGATGCTTGCTCCCCCACATTCATCAAAGCACAGGTCACAATAGCAAGAAGCAGAAACAGCCTAACTTCCTATCAATAGAAGAGTGGATAAAATAATATCTTGCACATGCACACCATGGAATATTATGCATCCCTAAAAAATAGTGATGAAACCCTGAAACACCTCTGGAAGACATTACACTGAGGGAAAGTCTTCACACACAAAAGGACAAATACCGTGTAAGTCCACAGCTGTAGGACAAGCAGCAGAAAGGGCAGAGTTGAAGCTTGCAGGTCATCCAGGCATCTGGAAGCGGACCAGACAGTCTGGTAGAGCTGGACCAGTACCAATGAACCACACATCATCCCCTCCAGGTAAGTATAGGGTAGGTCACTGGCTGGAGGGCACCTCATGACAGTTGGGATCAAATGGTCGGGGGTAGGGTGGGTGATGCTGTCTGTTGAGTGGTAACCACGTGGAATGGGGTCAGGTCCCCCAAAGAGGGAGGTGGCCCTGTCAGATGGATGAAGCTTACTGATGGGAGGGGAAGCACAGGAGAGGAGACAGTGCATGTCTGTTGGGGAGAGGGGAGGGAGGGCTAAGTGTCAAGAATGGGGAGAGACTGAGGATGCTCTTGGGATCATTAGGCAGGGAGGGCCCTTACTTGCTTAGTGGGAAGGCAGAATTGACCTTAGACAGACTGAGGGTAGCCTGGGAACCCAGGCCAATGCTGTAGAATACTGGGACACTGAATCTTGGATCTTCGGGGTACATGTCATGCTCCAGAGGCTGCACTGAAGTGACCCCTCAAATGGGAACTCCTCTGGGTGAATTGGACTCTACCCCTGACACACTTGTAACTTGAGGACTTAAGCCAGAAAACACATGGTGTGTGAGGTAAAAGAAGACAGTAGTATCAAGAGCAGTGCACTCTTGGTTGGTCTTGGTATATCAATGCCCTGCATGCTGTGGTAAGACATGTATTATCTTGGCAATCCTGTGACAGTCATTCTGTTCTATTCTGCCTATGCTTCTTTATCTTAGGGTACACATCAGAGGTGCATTGTCTTTGAGGCTCACTCTCTTGAAGTTGTGTTGTTTCTTTTCAGTAAATGAAACTCAGGGAAGTTGAGCCTACGGGGAAAGAAAATTTAACAAGAGTTTAGAGAAGGGGTGGTGGAAGTAAGAGGGAGTGATGTTAAGAACTACAGGAGGGAAATGAGACTGGGTAGCCACCCCAAATACGGGGGGGGGGGGGACTCTCCTGGGAGGAGTGTTAGTAGTACACATTCTTTCCTGCCAAGTGAGCATCAAGTACCACGTTCTGAGTTAGTGCACCCAGTGGGCATGTTTCTGTGAAAGCAGTTTTGCTGGAACCTCATTTTTTGTTATGGCTGATTTAAGAGAACAGCATGCAGCTGTGAAATTTTGTTTCTTTCTTGGGAAAAATGCCGCAGAAACTGTTGTGATGTTGAACACAGCTTACAAGGACAGCACTATGGGAAAAACTCAAGTGTGTGAGTGGTTTTCTCATTTCCAAAAAAGTGAAATGTCAATTGATGACAAACCTCATTCTGGACATCTGTCAATTTACTGATCGGGTGAAAATGTTGATCTGTGGAGTTCATTCCACCAGGTCAGACTGTTAATGAAGCTTTCTATTGAGAGGTACTGCAAAGATCGTGTAACAGTATGTGACAAAAAAGACCTGATGTGTGGCAGCCAGGTGACTACTTTTGCCACCATGACAATTCACCTGCTCACGCAACCATCTCAGTGTGCCAGTTTTTAGAAAAACAGATGTCTCTTTTGCCCCACCCTCTTTAGTCACTGGACCTCACTCCATGCGACTTATTTTTGTTTCTGTGAATGCAGAGGGACATGAAAGGACAGAGATTTGACGACACAGAAGAGTTGAGGAAAAATAAAAGAGGGAGGTGCTGTCAGCCATCCAAAGAGATGAGTTTGCAACATGTTTCCAAGAATGGAATTGCAGATTTGAGAAATATTTTAAGTGTAATGAAGAGTACTTTGAGGTGATAAGGTTGTTTAATTAAAAAAAATTAAATACATAACTTTGAAAAAAATCCATTTTGGCGGGGATGGGGGGGTGGGGGGTAAGCCCGTTGTTTTTATTGGCTTCCAAGTTACAGCAAATTTAAAAAAATTAAAAAGGAGACATAGATGGTTTTGGGTTTTGGCTTCACACTAAATCCTAGGTACAACTTAAGAACAATCAGTTCTTACATCTAGGCTCAGCTACATATTCCCCTTCATGAAATGATCACTGAAGATAAGTGTGCTAAAGCAGAGTATGTTCAAGAAAGCAGATGGTGCCTGGCTATCAATTGGAATAGTGCCTTGGGTCTTAAAGGCTTATATTTAAACTAGCAGCCATCTAAGTGAGGAGGTAACTAAGTCCACACAGAAGAAGCACACCGGGTTGTGTGATCCAAAGACGACAACGACAACATTTGAAAATGTTGAGGAGAAAAGCATCTGAGCAACAATTATGATCATCCAATTTGTGGGGGGCTGTGGGGACGGTGAGAGCCCAACTCCCTCTGCAGAGTGTCTGGTCAATTTGAGCCACTGGCAGGTCTGCTCTAGCCACAGGCAAGCATTGCGATCCATTTTATTATCGCGTAGAGACCCTTGTAATCTTGATGATGCTGGCTCAAACTCAACACTTAGCCAGTTGACCACCCTATAGAGGTGACCTGACTCTGTTCTGGGTGCAAGTGACTCTTACTGGCTCCATGACAGAAATGTCTTCCCTGGCTTTTTGAATCTTCTTGGGGGTCGTTTTCTTCTGACACAGTATTTGGATTTGTGTCTGTTACTATTATATTTTTAATCTTACCACCTTAGTGTGATTTTGTTTGCTAATTTTTTCTGTTGACTCTCTCAGGTGTGAAGCACAGGAGGCGTGGATGCATAGTGATATTAACCAATTTAAGGGGATGTAGGGAATGCAGGGGGAAAGGGTAGATTATAGGGAGGGGAAGGGGATTTCAGGAATAAATAATGAAGACAGGAGGGAGGAAAGAACACTGAATGGACTGTGATTGCCTAACTCATCTTAAATGCCTTTCAACCATGTGTGTGCTGGGGGATAGCCTAAAACTGAAGTGGGGGTGATTGTACAATTCTCCTTGATATGGTTGAATGATTGAACTACTGAATTATATGACATGAAAATTAGTTGCCAATAAGACTATTGAAACAAAATACAAATGCTTTACGAGAATACTTGACATTTTTCTCATAGATTGATATAGGAGTAGCAGTTGAAGTATTTTATTGTGAAATTTTTTATTAGAAAACCACCAGAGTCCCTATTCTACCTCTGGTCTTTCAGCTTGTCCTACTTTGGAGGCTTACCAGTTACGATGATGCTGGATGCTATGCCACCAGTATGTCAAATGCCAGCAGGAGAATCCATGATGGACACTTTTCACTGGAGCTTCCAGACAGACAAGGAAGAAGGAAGAAGCCACTCATTTCTAAAGGATTAGTCACTGGAAACCTTATGAACAATAGGGTAAACCTGTTAGATATAGTGCAGGAAAATGAACCAGTGAGGCTGAAAGACACTGAAAACACAGCTGCGGAAGAATTGCCTTCTCAAAGCGGAGTTACCCTTAATGATGGGGTTAGAGCAATGATTTTGTGGACCTTAGCTTGCTCTATGGGGATATGACTAAAATTGAGAATAAATGGCTCAAACATTGATTGATCATGGGAATGTAGAATTTGCAGAATATGAATGTAGAAAAATTAGAAGTCAAAACAATTGAAATGAAATACATAAAGATAGATATCATAGGTATTAGTGGGCTGGAAGAAAATGGCATTGGCCATTTTGAATCAGAAAATAATATGGGTTAATATGCTATTAATGGCAAATTCAAGAGTAATGGTGTCCTCTTTGTTTTCAAATAGAACATTCAAAGATCAATTTTTAAGTGCAGTGCTGCATGTGATAGAAAATATCTATACAGTGACAAGGAAGACCAATTAATGCAACTATTATTCAAATTTACACACTTAACAAGTCAATGAAGAAACATGAAGAATGCTACCAACAGCTTCATTTTATAGTTGATCAAGCATGTAACCAAGATGCATTGATAATTCGTCATGATTGAAAGAAGAAGGTCAGCATTTGGAAAGCACTGTTAAAGAATAAGGTATGGAGCTGGAAATTACATTATAGAATTTTGCAAGATCAGTGACGTTTGCATTGCAATTACCTTTTGTCAACAGCATTACTGATGACTATACATGTGGACCTCACGAGA
This sequence comes from Echinops telfairi, assembly GCF_000313985.2. Taxonomy (NCBI): domain Eukaryota; kingdom Metazoa; phylum Chordata; class Mammalia; order Afrosoricida; family Tenrecidae; genus Echinops; species Echinops telfairi. The sequence goes on along the minus strand of NW_022107432.1, from coordinate 3,030,738 downwards.
TGGAGTACATGGGAGTCAAATAAACATTATTGATGACTATACATGTGGACCTCATGAGATGGAGTACATGGGAGTCAAATAGATGATATCTGGAAGAATGGACATGGAGAATCTCAATGACAGCAACCAAAATAAGGCCCGGAAAACTGTGGAATGCATAAAGGGATGGCAAAATGTGACTCTAGAGCAGTGGTTCTCAACCTTCCTAATGCCGCGACCCTTTCACACAGCTCCTCATTTGTGCTGACCCCCAACTATAAAATTATTGTCGTTCCTACTTCATAACTATCATTTTGCTACTGTTATGAATTGGGCAACGCCTGTGAAAGGGTCGTTTGACCTCTAAAGGGGTTGGAACCCACAGGTTGAGAGCCGCTGCTCTAGAGCCATTTGCAGCTCTTTCGGTGCATACATCTAGCTCTGAAGTAAAATTTAAACTGAAAATACAGCCACCACAGTTTCATATATAACATCACTTTAAACTTTCCTTTTGTAAAACTATCTTTACGGCTCTCAAATAATTTTTAAATTGTTGTAAGAGACAGGACAGGACAAAAGTTTACCAATCCCCCACCCTAGAGCAGCCATTAATTGTTCATATGTATTTCAGGTTGAAGTTGAAAAAAATTTTTTAAAGTTTTCAAAAACCAAAATACAACTTTGAGTACATTCTGCCCGAATTTCCAGACCATCTCGAGAACAGATTCGAGGCATTGGAAACTAGTGTCAAAGGGCCAGTTGAATTGTGGGATGAGGAAATCATTTCAATAGAACAAGAGAATACAGCCTGGTTTCAATCAAGAAAAGTTTGTTTCACAGTTTTGCCTCTTCACCTCCTTTTTTAATGTTTATGCTGGACTGTATAAAGAAGAATGCTCCATCAGGATGGGAAGATGCTCCTTAGAAATCTGTACTATGCATATGACACACCCTTACTTGTTTAAAGGAGAACTTGAAGCATCTTCTGACGAAGTTCAAAGACCTTTTGTCTGGCAGTCAAAGCTTATGAATCTTCCATGATGTAACCTAACACGATATAATCAGCTCCATAATGGAAAATTAATCAGGCTTGGGGTTTTAGTATCACAACTTAAAAACTGCTCAGGCATTGTGAAAAAGGTTATATATAAATTTAAAGAATATTTTGTCTTTTATTATTTTAAAAAGTAACAGTGGGTGGAAACTAATGGGTTTCTACTAGATCTGAACAACAGGTTTTCTACTTTTATAGAAGAGTGTATGATGATATTAATCATTGAATAACAAATTTAAAATGTTCTTTCCTAATCTCAAAAAAATACCATTCTTCTGGCCCTATAATATTCCACTATCAACACTATTTCTTTGAAGCAACAAATCAACTAAAGTATCCCAATAAAATAATTATACTTAGTTATAATATAGTTTGTAAGAGTTTTGTGCAAACAATCTGGAATAAACAAAAGAAGCAAACATATATGAAACTGTTGTAATTATCTTTATTATGGGAAACTATCTTATGCTTGCTAAAATATGTGGTTCAAAAAATAAAATAAAGCCCTAGTGGTATAATGGCTTACTTGTTGAGATGCTAATAGAAAGCACTTGGAACTCACTAGCTGCTCAATGTGAAAGAAATGTCTTTCTGCTCCCTGCAAAATTTATAACCTCAGAAATCCAAAGGGGGCCCTCTAGTCACTGTGACTCTGACTGTATGCCATGCCAATGGGTGGGACTATATAATTGCCAACTTCACAGGAAATTTATCATTAGTAACAGCTAACATGACATGTGGGTTAAAGTTTAGGCTATTAACTGAATAGTAAATGGTTCCAATTTACTAGCTGCTCCCTCTGAGAAAAATGAAGCCGTCTACTTTCATAAAGATTTGCAGCTTCAGAAGCCATGGGAACAGTTCTACTCTGCCCTATGGCATTTTGATGAGTTGCAAAGGACAATTCAGGCGTGGGTTTGGTAGGGTGTCACTAATACTCTTATACGTCTTTGTTTAAATAAATATACTAATAGCTGGAAGAATGCATTATTGATCCTCAGATTACAGTTTTAAAATATACTGAGCTTAAATATATATTAGCTTTTAAGTGATAATTTGTCTCTATGCAAAAGTGCATATATATTTTAATAGTTAAGTTGTTTCATAACCTTTTCAGTCCCTTTCTTTTTCCTCCCTGTAAGAAAATCTAGGTCACATACTCCAGATGTAAAATAGAGGCTAATGATCATTAATTTTAGTAGTGTTTTCTGATAGTAGAACTAATTTTCCATTAGAGCAACTCCACAAAAGTGAATTCAATACAAAAGAGCAGGGATAATTTACATTTGTGATGTATTTCTGTTACATGTTCAGTTAAGAAATGACTGTGCTTCTCCTTCAAAATGAACTATTTTCTGCTAAATGTTTAGGGTTTTACTGTTGTGTCGTCATTTCTTTAAGCATGCAGAAATCAAACTAACACAAGAGGCTGGTTCTAAGTCAGTGTTCAGCAACCAAGACTAATTTTATGATTATCATTCTGCTTGAATAACTATGATTTACTTTGATATCACCATGCTTTAAAACTAATAACTCAAGAAAGTGGAAAACTTCAACGTTAATAAATCAACAAATATATTCATAACATAAACCCACAGTTAAAATAACTTTAGGCATTCAATAAGGCAATTAGTATATCTAGACCTCAGTACTTTCCGTCTTAAGAGCTGTGATGGCACAGTGGTTAAGTAACCAACTGATAGATGGGCATTTTGATCCACTAGCCACTCGGCCAGAGAAAGATGCTATAGTCTGCTTCTGTAAAGACTTACGACCTTGGAAACTCCTTAAGGTTGCTATGAGTCAGAATTTGAGTTCACAGCAATCAAGGATATTTATTTTGTCTTTAAATATTAGAGTTATTTACTTTCAAAACACAAGTGAATTTTCCCTTAGAGTCAACTCTGTAAGTGACCATTATGTTTTGTCTTTATGTTTCTCATAAAAAAGTATGTATCTTTTTAGACTTGGAAAGATAAGAAGGAAACCTTCTTTATCTTTGATGAAAACATCCAGTCAGAAGGAAATTCAGCTTAGTTAGATGTATCAGATGCAGACAAGGATAGCAGACCTCAGCAAACTATGATTAATATCCTGCCTCTGATTATGTGAATTTATGTAACTCAATATTTCTGCAGCACAGTACCTTGATTTGGGAAACAGGAAGATGGAATTGGATTCAAGTTTTAACCAAGGGATATTTAACAATGTCTAGAGACATTTTTATTGTCCCAGCTGATCACTGGGGTGCTATCGGCATCTAGTCAGTAAAGGACAGGGAACACGCCCCAGCAAAGAATGATCTGATCGAAAATGTCAGTTGAAAGAGGTTGAAGAACTCTGAATAAGATGATATTTATGTCTCAACAACCTATGATTTTAGGTTGTCTTTCTTAGAATTAAGTTTGTTGAATGAGATATAGCAAAAGACTGGCTGGGGTGTCTCCACATTCATTCGGTCACTGGAAATAAGATAAAAATATGAAGACTAATACATTAATAGCAATCATTTTTGTCAACATTGAACTGTACAATAGCTTCAAATTAATTATACCTCTTTAGAAGGAGTATATTGAGCTTAGTCTTAAATTTTCTAAAATTTTCTTATGCACATTATTACATTAGTCTCATAATAATAAATGTGTACATAATTAAGATATTAATATTATAAACAATATATTTAAATGTATTTTCTAAACTCCCCTCATTTTCTTTCTAAAGCAAGATGCATGTGTATCTTTGACATGCACATGTCAAAGAAATAAACATTAAGATATAGAAAATTAAACTTTGTCAGATGATACATAATCTTTTTAACTTACATAAAGTTTCGGAATATATAGATGTTTCACTGCTCTATTATAGAAATACATGTATATATATATACATACACATAATATTGTGTTATTTTAATTTTGGTCTATTATCTTTGTTCCTAAAATGTGGGCTTTATACTTGTCAATAAAAGTGTAATTTTATTCATAATATGAATATATACTTATAAAATATATATTTCTTACATAGAGCATTGAGACATCCATATATTCCCAATTGGTAGCATCACTTACTGATATTTCCTTTACTGAAACACTAAAGTTCATATATTTTTGAAATTCCAGAAAAGGAAAAATAATCTTAGTTTCTTAGCAAATTTTTTAAATGAAGTGTAACTTTCACAATTTAAGAGTACCAGAATCAAGGCACAAAATCTGTATAGGAAATAAATGTATAAGTATATATACAAATGGTTGCATTTTATTATTACAAGGATTTATCATAATTTCTGAATGAGTATTACTAATGTATTTGTTTATAACAACATAATTTAGGGTTTGCTTAATTGATTACTCCTTAATAAATGAGTCTATCTTGTAGAAAAATAATTTGAAAAATTTAAAATTTAGCAAATAATTTATCTTAGAATGTTTGCAAAATGAGCAGAATTTCTCTTAAGTAAAGATTTTGAAGTGCAAACAAAATAATATTAACTAGAGAAAAAAGTAAATAATAAAAGCAATTCACTTTTATTATTTCAATGACATTGCTAAATTGACTCTTAAATAGAAATATTACAAGTTCCCTTGTCACATTGAGAGGAAATAAGGGTGCTAAACTGTTTCACATATAAGTAAGTCTACATTTATATGATTATATATTACATTTCAATTATGGAAAAATAACATCAAGAACAAAATACTCTAATAAAGATATGTTTTAGTACAATGAAATTATATGAGAACATTATTTTTATTTGCTATTGTATATGGGGGAAAATGTAGTCCTGATGGCATGGTGGTAACACATTGGGCTGTGATTCCCCAAGGTCAGTAGTGTGATACTACAAGTCATTCCTATGGAGAAAGATGGGACTTTCTATTCCCATTAACAGTTACACTCTTGGAAACTCACAGGGGCAGTTCAAGCCTGTCCTATGAAATTGCTATGAGTCAGCATCGACTTGATGGCAGTGAATTTATGGAAAAAAATAGCTACTTAATATAATTTTGACTGACTTTTTGGAGAGAAAAATCAATCCTTAAAAATAGTTGTCACCCAGGCACTCAATTATTTGGTGATTTTTTTTCTTTTTTAGTCTCTGTTTTGTAGTCTCACATATCTTGGACATGTGTCAAGAAAGGCCCAGCCCTTGGAGAAAAACATCATGTTTGGTGGAATGTAGGGGCAGCTGAACAGAGGAAATCGCTTAATGAGTGTGATTAACACCGTGGCTGCAGTAATGGGGTCAGGCATAGGAACAATTGTAAGGACATGCAGGACCCGGTAGTATTTCCGTATGTTGTGTGTAGGGTCGCTGTGGGTTGGGTTGGAACCTATATACAAATGGGTAAATTTGATTATTACAAGGACTTATTATTTTTAGAGACATCTAGAATTCAGTAACACCTGCATTAGGATTCATTAGTAGAAAGGGTCATTTTCTGAAAGTTCTCTACCAACTCCAAACAAAATAGTTCCTTGCATAATGATATACATATTTACTTTCTGAATATGATTTTTCTTAAACAAAGGGAGTTTCGAATAACAACAAAAGCTGAAGAATTTATGGCGCATGTAATAATATGCCCTTCTAAAACAGTGATCTGTTAAGAACATTTTGTTATATATTCAAAATACTTAAAATTCAGCATTCTAGTTTCTGACCTAGGAAGCAAAGGCTTTAGGAACAATCCATCCTATCCTCACAACAACAAGAGTGCTGAATAGTTAAGACTTAATAATTCTTTTAGAAACAACAGAGAATGGAGGCTACAAGCAAACTTCAGTCCCCAATACTGAAGCAGCAGACAAAAAGAGAATCACTGGTTATGGGATCAGACACCAGTGCTGCTTTTAGACTCAGGTTTGGAGCTATATAAGGGAGTAAAAAGTATAAAAATTGGAGTCAGTTTTGTATGATCCAGCATAGTCAACTCTTTTATTTATTTTTTATTCATAAAATAGGCTACACAAAAAAATAAAAGACTCACAAGTTTGGCCTGACACACAGCTGTCAGACCTACTGGAATTATCATGCCACAACTTTTAAAATGCTATAATTAACATGTAATGGAAAAATTAGACATCATACAATAACTAATGGATACTATAAAAACCCATATGGAAACTTTAAATATGTATACAAATAATGGTAGAAAAAATTTTTAAATGTGGAACTAGAATAAAAAATGTCTTTAATTGAGTCATTAATAGCTAGGACATGACTGAAGATTCAATAGCTTAAAATATACTAATCCAAACTCAAGGAATAATACTTTGTAAAAAGAGTTCAGATCAATTCCAGGACAGTGGGTTAGTATTATAACCAGAGATTTCAAAACCCTTTTATCATGAATTAATAGATCCAGTAGCTACAACGTCCATGAATTATTGTGGAAATGAACACTATGATGAATCAACTGCGGCTGATTGAAATCTAAAGACTGTCCACCTAACAGTAGTAACGTATACATTTTTCTAACGATCTTAGACGAATCTTACTAGTCAGAGAGACACTGGCTGAGCTTCCAGGAGGATGACCCTTCATCATCTTTCAGTTTGGGAAATAACTCACAAGCTAGGCTCAGTTGCAGCCAATAATAGACAGGTCTATAAAGGAACAGCGATATTAGGGAGGTAAACACATCTTAGAATAATCAATCAGTTGAGATCTACAGGGTGTTATTTATCCAAGGATAAAATTAAGATGTGTTAGAAAAAGGATGATGGCAAAACAGGCCGCACACACATGGAAGGAGTGGGATAAGTGATGTTACTTTGTAGGGATCACAATCAAAATGTGCAGCAATGCATTGACAGAGCTGGCAGAGGTTTGGTTTGGATTCAAAAGAGGACAGGGGACAAGGCATATCCTTACTGAGGTCAGATGGATCTTGGCTGAAAGCAGAGAATACAGAAAGATGTTTACATGTGTTCCCTTGACTCTGTGGCATTCGACTCTGGATCATAACAAGCTATGGATGATAGCCTTGAGAAAAATGGCCATTCCAAAACACTGTGTTGATTCTGTGCATCAACTTGTAAATGGACCAAGTGGCGGTTCTTTGAAAGAACAAGGGAATGCTGCATGGCTTAAAATCAGAGAAGGTATACATCAGTGCTGTGTCCTCACAATAGATATTCAATGTATGCTGAGCAAACAATTAGAGAAACTGGATTAAACGAAGAACACAGTACCAGGATTTAAGGAAGCTTTATTAACAATCTGTAATATGCAGATGACACAACTGGACTTGCTGACCGTGAAGAGGACTTGAAGCACTTGCTGATGAAGATCAAGAATGGCAGCCTTCAGTTTGGATTATAACTCAATGCAAAGAAGGCCAAAATCCTTACAACAGCGCCAATAGGAAACATGGAGAAAAGATGAAAATTGCCAATAATTGTCTTTCTTGGAGCTTTAGGGAAGAATCAGTTAAGATATTAAACAATTAGTTGCAACAAGTAAATCTGCTTCAGGAAACCTTTTAAGTGTTGAATATCAAGGAGAGTATTTTGAGGACTAAGATGGACCTGAATCAAGCCACGGTATTTTCAATGGCCTTGTATGGATGTTAAAGTTGGACATTGAAAAAGAAAGACCGAGGAAAACTAGCTGTGTTTGAACCCTGCTGCTGGCAAGGAGTCTGGGAAGTGCCATGAACTGCCAAAAGAACAAACAAATTTGTCTTTTAAGAAGTACAGCTGCTGCTCTGGGAGACGGGAAGGAGCCGGAAGGCGTGTTCTCCTGAGTGACGCACTACCGCTGAGCACCCCCCACCACGCACATTGACCTTCCTGCCTTGGCAGTGTGACCTCCAAGATGTTTGTGCCAATGGTCACAGACCCTGAAATAGCGAGAGGAATGGACACAATTGCGTACAGACCTCTGGAAGCAAAGGGTCCCGCCTCCTCCTAGTGGGAGAGCTCCACAGGCTGGTTAGATACAGATCCTGAAAATAAAGCTGGTTTGCTGTTCTACTTTGAAAAAAAAAAAAAAAAAAAGAAGTACAGCCAGAATGTTCCCTTGAGCCAAAGATGGCTCCACTTAGTCTCAAGTGCTTTAGGGGAGGCCAGTCCCTGGAGAAGGTCATTATTCTTGGTAAAGGAGAGGGCTTCACAAGAGGAAGGCCTGCACAAGATGGATTGACACAGTGCCTGCAACAATTGACTCAAACACAGGGACCAACTGATGCTGGCACAGGATTGGGCAGCTTTTCATCCTGGAGAACACATGGTCACAATGAGTCAGAATCCACTGCCTGGCCCCAACGTCACAAAGTTCTACCAGGAATTCATACATCAGGTATTTTACCAAGCTCTCAATTCCCGGTACGGATCCTGCCTTGTTTCTAATGTTCACATTCCTATTGCTAGTAATCACCCACACACCTAATTTTTGTTTGATTAATTTCAAACTGCACCATTTGCTAAAGCTTTCCATTTTCTTCATTTTTGTTCTTGTCATCGGTATGTTAGACAGGGTTCTCTAGAGAAACAAAACCAGGACACGCATATATCTATATAGATAGATATACATATATAACATAAGAAATAAACAATTAATCTATAAAGCAGTACAAATGGCTCAATGCAACTCACTTCCATGATACAGCTAATACACTGGCACTCCTTCAAGTCTTGAGGGCTGCCAGGTAGCCCTCTGTAGAGAAATTCATGCTATCCGGCCACAGGCAGCAAACAGCAAGATAAGTCACCAACAGTCAGCCAGATGACAGGGCCTGACAATCCCCAGCTGAAGCAATGTATACTCCAGTTGCGTGGTGAAGCAGGTCTTGAAGGAACCTCAAACTACAGCAACACAGTCCCCGGGTTAGGTGTCTCACAGGCTATATAGCTTGCAAATTGAGGTAGAGACAAAACTAAGGCAGCCACACACTGGTCCAATCATCAAAGAGCAAGAGACAAGAAAGACAAGGTTTGCCGAGCCATTTATCTCTCTGCCCTTTAATTACTCCCACGTGTTCATTGGCCATGTTGGCACAATAAACCTATCTATCGCAATCCACCCCTTGCCAACTTGGAACCTGTACACAATTCTTTAGCCACATATAATTTGCAGACACTAATGAAATCATTTTTACTTACCATCAAACATCCATCATACATATAAATGAAAACACAATGAGTTCAATTGTATCTGATACATCATACATGAACAAAGGAAAGATATTCAATAAGCACATATAAAGAAAGTAAACTGACAATCACAAACCTCACTTTTGCAATTGTTCAAGTGTTTGTAATTGATAGGTAGAACTACCTTCTACTACTACCCATTCTATATTACCTTTGCCCTTGGCAAGAACCTCAACTGGCTGTGGCTTTTTGCCTGGTGGGGTGACCTAGACCTTCATTCCTGAGGGGTTTGGGTCATTATAGGTCCTGTCAGGATTGGGTTGCTATAATTTACCATTTACTTTAATTACAGGGCATGGTTGCACTAAGAGTCGGCCTATGGGATCTCCTGGATTCCAGACATATTCTTCTTTACCTCCATTGTGTCACACCAGTCCAATTTCTTTTTGGTAACCAGGATCAATCACACCACTCAGTACAATGACACCCTTCCTGACCTGTTGATCCAAAGACACGAGAAGCCCAAAGTGGCCAGGGGGCATTCTCTGCTGTCAATTCAGTGGAATCCGTGCTGTGTTTCCAGGTGGGAGAATTCCTTCCTTTGGGACCAGAACCTCCAAGCCTGAAGCGCATATGGTTGCTGGGACAGGAAGCAAAATGCTGCAAGTAGATCACTAGGAGTAATAGTGAGTGGTGCCACTCCAGCTTCTACCCCTTGGTTCCTGGACCCATAAATTCTGGCTATTGAAGACATAGCATCATATATTGGCCACTGGTTTAGAGCATATACAGCTTCCTGGAGAACACTGCCCCAGCCCCGCAAGTTGTGGCCACCTAGTTGGCACCATAATTGTGTCTTTAGGAGGCCATTCCATCAATCTATCAAGCCAGTTGCTTCAGGATGATGAGGAACACGATATGACCAGTAGATTCCATAGGCATGGGCCCATTGCCGCACTGTATTTGCTATGAAGTGAGTTCCTTGATCTGAAGCAATACTATGTGGGATGCCATGCTGGTGGATGAGGCATTCTGTAAGTCCATGAATAGTAGTTTTGGCAGAAGCACTGCGTGCAGGGAAGGCTAATCAGTAAGAACAAAATGCTGTCCCCTCCATGATGGGAGTGGTCCTATATAATCAACTTGCCACATAGTTGCCCGTTGATCTTCCCAAGGAATGGTCCCGTACCTTGGATTTAATGTTGGTTTCTGCTGCTGGCACATGGGGCACTCAGTAGTGGCAGTGGCTAAGTCAGCCTTGGTGAGTGGAAGTCCATGTTGCTGTGGCCCTGCAAAACCTCCATCCCTGCCACCATGTCCACTTTGTTCATGTGTCTGTTGGGCAATAACAGGAGTGGCAGAGGAAAGAGGCACTCTCTATAGTGCATGCCATTTTATCCACTTGATTATTAAAGTCCACCTCTTCAGAGGTAACCCTTTGGTGAGTGTTCACATGATACACAATTACTTTTCTGGCCCATTCAGAGAGGTCTATTCACATACCTCTTCCCCAAACCGCCTAGTCATCAATTTTCCAATTATGTTCCTCCCCATCCCCTGACCATCCAGCCAAGCCATTAGCCACAGCCCATGAATCAGTATATAGTCTCACAAATGGCCATTTTCCTTGCCAGCAAACTGAATGGCCAGGTGCACTGTTCGAAGTTCTGCCCATTGGGAGCATTTCCCTTCCCATTGTACTTTAGGGAGATCACAGAAAGGGGCTGTAGTGCTGTCCAATTACAAGTGGCACCTGCATATCATGTAGAGCCATCCATAAACCAAGCATGACTTTTTTGGTCTTCAGTTAAAGTATGGTAAGGAACTCCACAGGAGTGGAGACTGAGCATTTGGGCCACTTCTTCATGCAGCTTACTTGTCCCTTTGGGTCCTGCTTTGGCCTGATCTCATATATACCACTTCCATTTAACAATGGAGTGTTGCTGCATACATGCAACTTTATGATTCCGTGGGTCAGACAATACCCAGTTTATGATGGGCCGCTCAGGCCTCATGGTGACTTGATAGCCCATGGTGAGGTGTTCAGTCTCCACCAAGGCCCAGTAACAGGCCCACAACTGTTTTTCAAAGGGGGAGTAGTTGTCTGCAGAGGATGACAGGACTTTACACCAAAATCCCAATGGTCTATGCTGTAATTCACCAATAGGGGTCTGACAAAGACGCCACACTGCATCTTTATCTACAACTGACACCTCTAGCACCATCGGATCATATGGTCCCCATGGCAAAGCAGCTTGCACGACAGGCTGAACCTGTTGCAGAGCCTTTTCTTGTTCTGGGCCCCACTCAAAATTGGAGGCCTTTCATGTCACTTGATAAATAGGTCAAAGTAGAACACCCAAGTGAGGGATATGTTGCCTCCAAATTCCGAAGAGGCCCATGAGGCATTGTGCCTCCTGTTTAGTTGTTGGAGGGGGGGGCCAGATGCAATAACTTATTCTTCACTTTAGTAGGAATGTCTCAACATGGCCCACACCACTGGACCCCTAGAAATTTTATTGAGGTAGAGGGTGCCTGAGTCTTTGCTGGGTTAATTTCCCAACCTCTTGTATGCAGATGTTGCACCAATGAATCTAGAGTCTTTGATACATCCTCCTTCATGGGTCCAATCAACATAATGTCATCAATATAATGGACTAGTGTGACATTTTATAGAATAGACAGGCGATCAAGTTCCCTTTGGGCTAAATTATGGCACAGGTCGGAAGAGCTGATGTACCCCTGGGGGAGAGTTGTGAAAGTGTATTGCTGTCCCTGCCAGGTGAAGGCAAACTGCTTCTGGTGTTCCTTCGAGACTGGTATTGAGAAGAAGCCATTGGCCAGATAAATAGCTGCATACCAAGTACCAGGAGATGCATTAATTTGCTCAAGCAATGAAATTACATCTGGATCAGCAGCTACAATTGGAGTCACCACCGGGTTAAGTTTACGATAATCCACTGTCATTCTCCAGGATCTATCTGTCTTTTTTTACAGGCCAAATAGCCGAGTTAAATGGGGATGTGGTAGGAATTACCACCCCTGCATCTTTCAAGTCTTTGATGGTGGCACTGATCTCTGCAATCCCTCCAGGAATGCGGTATTGCTTTTGGTTTACTATTTTCCTAGATAATGGCAGTTCTAATGGTGTCCACTTGGCCTTTCCTATCATAATATCCCTTATTCCACATTTCAGCAATTCACTTGATCTAGAATTCTTCTGCCTGTATAGATCACATAAATATTTAGTAGGTCTCCCATGTATTTCATGGGACACCATAGCTAAGTAGCCAATGCTTTAAGTCCACACAAGACAATTTGCTTTGATTACTACAGAAACCTTGCTGTCTATTATAACCATGCTCGCCCTGTCTCTGTTGATTCAGTGCTGACCCCTGTCCTCTACCACCACGGGTGAGGCTTACTGAGCCATTTATTTCTCTGCCCTTCAATTAATCTCACATGTGGGCATTGACCATGTTGGCACAATAAACCTATCTGTCACACAGAGGTGTACACATTTTAATAACAGTTGTATTATCTTTCTAATAGGTGTATACCTATACCTATTTTCCTACACCTGAAATAATATAGTTCAGAATAGATGTTAAAATGTTGTTTTTCACTATAATGCATTGCCACTGCTCCTTATTTTGCTATTCTTGTCATATCAGACCTCATTATTTTCCATTTCTAAATGGCCAATAGCTATCTATTTTACCTAGGGTATCAAAAGTTATGTGATCAAAAGTTATGGAATCCAGGGTGGAAGATCCCTTCAGGACCAGTGGTGTGAGTGGCGATACTGGGAGGGTGGAGGGAG
>NW_022107432.1:3000455-3017685 GCF_000313985.2 Echinops telfairi | reverse complement strand
GCTCCCACTACCATGACTCAAATTCGACCTTGCAAGTCTGGCTAGACCAGAGGATGTACACTGGTACAGATAGGAACTGAAAATACAGGGAATCCAGGGTGGATGATCCCTTCAGGACCAGTGGTGTGAGTGGTAATACTGGGAGGGTAGAGGGAGAGTGGGTAGGAAAGAGGGAACCGATTACAAAGATCTATATGTGACCTCCTCCCTGGGGGATGGACAACAGAAAAGTGGGTGAAGGGAGACGTCAGACAGGGTAGGATATGAAAAAATAAACAATTTATAAATTATCAAGGGCTTATGAGGGAGGGGGGAAGGGGGAGGGAGGGGGAAAAATGAGGACCTGATGCCGGGGGCTTAAGTGGAGAGGAAATGCTTTGAGAATGATGAGGGCAATGAATGTACAAATGTGCTTTACACAATTGATGTATGTCTGGATTGTGATGAGTCGTACGAGCCCCTAATAAAACGATTAAAACATACACACACACACACAAAAAGGTATGTGATCCCTTTCATTTTATGCAACTTTGACTCATCCTAAATCCTTAGTTCAAAACTGTATATTCTGATTGTTGATACATGTTTAAAGCTGGTTTTGAAATGAAAGGTGTGAAGGCTTTGCTCCATCGGTGCCATTGCTTTGAGGGGAAGCCTTCTCATAGTCCTACTGTGAGGACCTTCCGCCTGAAGGGGCTCATCTTCTGGGACTGTAGCAGACAGTATTCCAGTACTCTTCCCAAGGTTTTCACTAATTATTTATTTCAGAAGTAGATCCACTTCCTTTGTCTTTGTCTGTATTAGTTCAGATGCTCTGCTGAAACCAACCCACCATATGAGATCTTGGCTAATTTTGAAATATACGTGGCATTACTTTCAGAATCACAGTAACATGTAAGTCATCATAGTGTGATAAATGGATAGATGAATGTTTGCCCTATTTTTAAAAGGAAAGCATAATTTGGAGCTGAGAATCAATTAAGAGACACATGAAAAAGGAGACTTACCATAAACTTCAGCAAGGATAAAACTAAGTGTAATATTTTAAACTTGCACATAGCATTAAAATTGTCAAATCACACTGTGATTTTGTGTCAGTTATAAGTAATCCACTAGACTTACAGTTGTTAAATACAAAAAAAGATGTGAATAAAGCTAAAAGGATTTGAAATTCCTTGACTTTCATTATGAAAGATAAAGATGGTAAAGTGATGACTTAATAACCATCTTGTGTTTCAAGCATGAATCATTCGGGGAGTGCTGCCCATCTGGTTGTTTACTTCTCCCCTGATAAAATATTGAGAAAGTGGTGTTAAAATTCACTATAAAAAAAGACATTCAGAGGAATAATTTTATGACAATGATTAAATTCTGGAATTTGTTATCCATGTGGGAATTAAAAGTATGAAATTAGATAATGAAATTTCTTACTTTGCATCACAAGTCATATATTGAATTTCTTACCTCATTTTCTCTAAAGTGCATACAACTTTTTCCCCCACAATGTTTGTTTTGTTTGTTTCACTTTCCTCTATCTCAGAAACTTCTAACCAAGGGAATTAGCATCGTCACTGACGAGTTTCGCTCCGACAGATCACTGTTGTTAGAGTATCAAATGTTGAACAGAACACATGAGGGCAAAAGCATTCGCTTGTGCCTCTGAAGCCACTCCAGGGTTGTGAAGAGTGTGCAGCTGGGAGAGGAGCTCAGATGCTCTCCTAGTTGTGATGATGGCACCTCACCAAGGAGCATCCATCACTCTGACTCCTCCATTCTCTGATCCGCTTACTCCTAGGTTGGGGCTTTCTCTCTGTCCATATCATGCCATGACATTACAAATACATTGTATTATAAGACACTCAGACTTCCATGTAAAGAAGGAAAATACTATTGAGGAGAAAATAATGAGACTCCATTTCTCAGAGAATGATCATCCTTCTGATACTGAAAAAAAAAAAAACCCAAATAATTGCTCCTCCAATAAACTTTCCTCAAAACTACATTGACACATACATAGAAAAATAAACGATGTGGAACTCATTATAATTTTTCTCTTGAGCATTTGTAAAATCCTTAAACTTCACAATGTACAGATTACTGACACATGCAGCGAAATGGGATCTTGTAGACTACTGAGATCTTTAATATATTGAGTACATATATTACAATTTTTAGAAGACATTATTTTGAGTTAAAAAAACTTTCCCCCAAGAATGTATGCATATTAGATGACAGTAATTCTCCTTTAAAGTTTCTACTTCTATTTCCTCACCTCTCCATAAAATGTACTTATTTCTCCTAACTATTGTTGTTGTGTGTCATTGAGGCAATTCTGACTCACAGTCACAACATACCTAATGGAACAAACACTGTATCTTCAAAAGCATTGTTACGTTTGAGCCCATTGTTGCTACTAATGTGTCACAGGACCTTCTACTTTATCAAGAATGATGTCCTTGAAAACCAAGGTACATTACATAATGTATTTAGAAAAATCTCCCTTACAAAATGCAGTTAGCCTAAGGAACTTTACTTACTGCAGTCTTTATGAAAATTTTATAACTTGCTACAATGTTCATAAGCAGGCAGGTTGGAACAGAGGTCACCTAAAAGGGTCAGATAATGCTGAGACTCTTCTATTTTCTGACAGTTATAATTAAAGGTTCATTCAATTCAATGCCATTTGAGTTCATGCCAATTCATAGTGACCCTATAGGACAGAATAGAAGTGCCCCTGTGGATTTTCCAGACTGTAACTCTGAGCTCTGGTGGTTTCAAACTATTGACCTTGCAGTTATCAGCTTAATACGTAACCACTATGTGATCAGTGATCCTATTGAAAGGCGAGGCCCTGCTATCTAATAAACAAAAGACCCTGAGACTGATCTAAGACTTAATGTACTCTAGGGTTCTGTTTGCTTGCTCATGGTCAACAATGTGTTCCCCATGGTTACCTGGATACTTGAGCTAATGTAAGTATGTGTATGTGAGACCCCAAAGTAAAAAGTCCAAGACTGAAAGTCTATTCTGATTTACAACTGGGCATTGCAGCCTGTTTCACACTGCTGTGGTCTCCTCGTTGGGAACCCTAAGTGAAACTTCTTCTTCTTCTTCCTCTGACTTGGAGTGAGTAAGCTGGCTGTCCTACTTCAGGATAAAATACACTTCAGACAACATCCTTTTCCCAGGACTGGCCTCTCCTGATAATACGACATGTAACATGTGAGATAAGATCTCAGTATCCTTGCTTCTAAGGAGTACCCTAGCTGCACGTCTTCCTACACATGCTTCTTGATACTTTCAATATTCTTCACCAACACAATTCAAATGCATCCCTTCTTCTATGGCCTTCCTAATTCATTGTCCAACTTTCACATGCATCCAAGACAACTGAAAGTACCATGGCTTGAGTCAGGTGCATCCGTGTTCTCAATGTAACATTCTTGCTTCTGAACATTAAAGTGGTATTGTACAGAAGATGTGCCAAATAATTTGATTTCTTGACTACTATCTCCATGAATAATGACTATGACACCAAACAAAATGAAACCCCTGACAATTTCACAATTTTCTGTTAATCAAGATGTTGACTAATGACCCACATGTGAAGATCAATGCTTTCTTGATATTGCATTTCAGTCCATATGGATGGCTGCAGTCTTTGAACTTCATTGGCAAGTGCTTTAAGTTCTTCTTGATTTCAACAAGCCAGCTTGTGTAAGGTGCATATCACAGTTTTTAAATGTTTTCTTTAATCTTGATACTAAGTCATTTTTTATATAGTGTAGCTTCTCAAATTCTTTGATTAGGATAAAGATTGAATAAGCAGAGTGAAGTATGTAACCCGGACACACCTCTTTCCTGATGGTAAACCATGCATCATTCACTTGTTCTGTCCATATGACTGTCTCTTGGTCCACATGTGCACAATGACGTGTTCTATAACTTTCTTTCTTCTCAATGTTATCTGTTTTTTTTTCCTGATTATCTGGAATGATTTTTCTTATTCAATAAAACACAAGTAAATATCTCTTTGGTATTCTCTGCTTTAAACCAATCTCCATTAGGGGTCAGCAATGCTACACCTCATTTTGTGGCCTCTTTTAACTCCAGTGTGAATTTCTGGAATTGCCCTGTACCTATATTGCTACAATCATTGTTAATTTATCTTCAGCAGTTTTTTTTTTGCAGATGGTACAATTGATATTGTTTGATAATTCATGCATTCTGCTGCGTCTGGTTTCTGTGGAATAGGCACAAGCATGGGTCTCTCCCTGTCAGTTGGCTAGGTGGCTTTCTTCCAAATTTCTTGTTATAGCTGAGAAGTTGCTTCCAGTGCTTCATCATTTAGTTGAAACACTCAAATTCCCAGTAGTCTCCTAAGTACCAGAAGGAATGGAATTTCTCAGTTCTCAGACAGCCTTTCTTCTCAGTAGGATTTGTTCACACTGCCATCTTCACGTGGAAACTATTTTCCTGACTTCAAGCCCTGAAGCAGAGTTCTCTTGTAGGTACTTTATATGCTACCTTCGAACCAACAACCAATGCACCAATCTCGTCTCTCACAATATGGCCTATCCAGTGCATACATCTTTTCTCCAGGGCTGTTGCTCAGGGTGTTTCGCCAGTCTGATGTGTCTTAGTTATCCTTATATAAAGCACATGTCCACTTCCCAGTTTATTTTGAATGATTACTTAAGTCAGCAAAACTTGGTTATAGCATTCGGAATATTTACTCAATAGATGGTGTCAAACCAACTCAAACAGACTCACTGCCATTGGATTGATTCTAAGTCATAGTGCCCCGATAGGACAGGGTGTATCTGGCCTGATTTTCCTGGCTGTAACTGCTGGACTGTGACTCCGTCTTTCTCCCACTAAGCAGCTAGCTGGTGGTTTCAAATTGCTTTTGGTTACTTGACTAATTTCAGCCCCGAATTTTAAGTTTCAAATAAGGTGTCATGTTATGCATTGATCTATGTCCCCTAAAAATAAGTGTGGTAAATTCTAACCTCTATGTCTGTGGTTGTCCCCTCATTTAGGAATAGGTGACTTTTGTCCACGAGGCAAGGTTAGTACAGGGTGTATCTTGAGTAAGTCTCTTATAAGATATAAAAAGATTTTAAAAAGTGAACATGTAAAAACTGAAAGATGAGTATCTCCAAGGAAGCAGGACGCCAAACCTGGAGGGACAATAATGTTCCTTCAGAGCCACCAGAGAAAGCCCCCCTCTATACCCTGGCTCTACATCAGACTCCTAGCTTCCAAAAATTTAAGAAAATAAATTTCTATTTGTTAAAGTCTTCCGCTATTTCTCCAATAGCCTTCAATACAATCAGTTATAACAATATTACCTAACTGAGACCAATGATGAGTAAAACCTTTCACCTAAAACACCTGGTGTATTTATCATGTATTTGTAACTCTATCTTTATTTTTAAATAATGTCTAACTAAAATATCTAGTGTACTTCTCATTGTATTTGTAACTATATTTATTTTAAGACTAGTATAGTTCTATTGATCAGTTTTAGTTTGGAAATATAACCTATTTCTATTGAATGAATTATGACTCTGAGAAGCTTCAGGACAGAAAATCTCACAGAATTTCCAAGGTCATGTATCTTTTTGAAAGGAGACTCCCATACCTTTGTCTCACAAAATGTATTGTAGGTTCAAATCACTTACTTTTATTAAAAAATAGTAATTGGGAGTTAATACATATATCACTTCATAGTACAATCACATCAAGCAGAATTGTACGATTGGTACCACCATCACTTTCCAAACATTCTTTTCTTTCCTGTCCTCCTTCACATCATCTCCCCTTTACCCCCCCTCACCCACCCCCAAAAACCCTTATTCTACTTGCTGTCCCTATTGGGCCATTAATCCTAGGTTCCATATTCCCAAACACAGAAAAACACGTAACATAAATTCAAGCAGGTGACCCCAATGACATGGTACCTCTAAGAGACACCCTATTATGAACAAACAAAAAGGAAAAAAAAATACAAAATATGTGGAAAACCAAATCAGGACCAGCATGCATCAGAGGGAGGGATCAACTTGCAAGGCTTTAACTGTTCACGTCAGATTTGTGCTTCCCATCTTCTACTCATCTCTCCAATGCACCCCGTGTAGAGGGAGTTAACTGGAGGCTTATTTTCCATGTAGCTGCCACAAACGGATCTTCGGCTCCCACTATCTTCCATAGCTTTCTGCAAACAACTTACCTTTCGGTTAGGAGCTGAGCACTTTAACCACTCCACCACCAGGGCTCTTTTTTTCATTACAGAACCTGCTTGTTTTTTGTTTTTGTTTTTTTCTTTTCTTTCCAAGCATGTCTATCCTCGCATGCAAATATTTTGGGAGAAGCCTACTGTGAATGTATAAATTTTATTTGAAATTTCCCAAAAGTCAGATTAAATAGGGAATATTTAGGAACTGAATTGTTTAGGAATCTTTGTTTCATTCAATATCCTATGAAATTTCTAGCCATTGGGATTTGATTAGTATTAGATTTTTTTCCCTTTTTATGTAGCTTTTCTATTTCTGCCTCTTTGTGCTCTCTAGCCAGCTATTCCTGTGTTTGTCTCAAACATTGCTGTTTTTAAAAAAATTCTGTTTTGGGCTGCACCTGTGGGAACAGAAAGCTGTAGTTCTGACTGGGGAGCAAGAATGCATTCACCCAGTAAGCAGCAGCACCCACCGTGACACAGTCTGGGTAACGGTATGAATTAGCCCATGTCTGAAGGCACCGAGGGAGTTTCTTGTGCAATCATTTCCTGCTTTGGGTTGGTTACTCAGGCAGCGCTTATGCATCATGTAGAATGTGAATATGAGTTCCAGCCCCATGACTACGTCTTATTATTGTTGCCCTAGACCCCCCTGCCCCCCAGGCCAGCTGTCATCTATTGTTCGAGCTACTGGCGCTATCCTGCTCTTTTGTCTCAGACGTTTTACTCTGCCAAGGAATGGAAGCCATTCTGTATGCAAAGAAATCAATAAAATCCATAATTTGTGGGGTTTTTTTTTTAATTTGTGGTTTTACTCTCTTATCTTACGTTTAAATAACATTAGGGATATTTTAGTAAATAGTTAAAATATTTTAAATGAGAACTTCCAGTATTTTACTATTTTTAATTAATTAGGATTAATGCATATATCAAATCATTCCACAGTTCAATCACATCCAGCACAATTGTACATCTACTATCACAATCAGTTTTCAGACACTCTTTTTCTATATGGATCCTTTGACGTCATCACCCCTTCGCCTCACCACCACGTCTATGTTCCCTTCCTTCCAGAACGCTCATTTTACTTGCTGACTCTATAGACTCATCAGTCCTGGTTTTCATACACACACACACACACACACACACACACACACACACACACACACACACAAATGGAAAAACAATTAGCGCAACCTCAAGAGGGTGAGCCCCAATGACATAAAACTCCTGAAATACCCCCTAATATGTACAATCAAAAAACAATCAAAACAATACCACCTCAGAATACATACGATTTTGGACACCAGATCAGGTCCAGCATGCATCACCAGGGAATCTGCTGACAAGTTTTAGCGGTTCAATTCAGGCTAATGGCTGTGACCTTCTATACTCTGACTGAAACCCTCTGTTCAATGACCTCTTTCCTTCTATCCCTCCATTGTGGATTGAGGGAGTTCATCTTGGGCCCCCACTGTTATCCATAGCCTTTTGGAAATCAAATGCTTCATAGTTCTTCGGTCACCGCTGAGGGTGGGCTTCTTCCATGTGGTCTCAGCTGACCTCTCACTTAGATGACTCTGTGTTAGGAGATAAGCCTTCAAGATCCAAGATACTGTTTTATCTGCTGGATGGGCATCATCTAATTCCTCACCACATCTTGCTAGAGTACCCATCTCCTTTGTGTTCCCTTCCTGGAGGTGAGTATTGAGCAGGGCCATGATGTAAGAAATAAATGTTCTTAAGCTGGAGCTGGGATTTAGTGTGAGGTCCAAAACTATTCTTGCACCATTTATTTGTTTCTTTGGATTTTCAGTTTATTTTTACTTGGGAATTAACCCAAATATCATGCCATTGCACCATTCATTTTCCTCAAGCAGAATTTTACTGTTGCTTCCAAAGTCAGTTCCCCAATATCCTATTTCTTCCTGGATACCGTGACATTGTCTCCCTTTTATTGCCCATCTCCTCTCTCCTCCCTCCTTGAAACTTTTGTTCTACTTGTTACCCCTATAGGTTCATCAATTCTGGGCTTCATTTACCATAAGAAAACCCAAAAATACCCAGAAAGACGTATTTCACAACTTCAAGAGGGTAACCCCCTCCCCATAGCACCTCTGAGATATTCCATGATATGAACACCAAATACAGCAGAATGATCATCCCAGGTTTGCCAGAATAATATATATCTTAATACAATATACAGGGCATTGATGTAGCAAGATTTTATTTGTCCACCTACCAACAGGTCTTCAAAATTGGTACAGCTGTCTTCTACTTCCTCAGGGACCTTGCATTTTCTGGCTTAAGCCCTCAAATCCTAGGTGAGGGGGAATCCAATTCACCCAGAGGAATTCCCACATGGGATCTCAATAGTGAAGTCTGTGGATAATGCTGTGTGCTTTGAAGATGCAGGATTCAGTGTCCCAATGCTCCATGATACCGGGCCTGGATCCCAGGATGCACTCAGACACCTGGGCCAATGTGGTCCATCTGGTGCATGCCCCAGAAGGCCCTACCTCCTGGTGTCCACAAAAGCATTTTCAGTCATAATTCCTCAGACCTAGAAATCAGTCCCCACTCTTTTCCTCCCAACAGATATGCCATTGTGTTACCCCAGACAGGTTTGCTCCACTTCCCCTCTCCTGTGTTGTTCTTCCTATCCATATCCTTCCTCCAGCTGACAGAGCCTCTACCTTTCCAAGGGGATCTTATCACAGATATACTCGTCAGTCTCACTTTATACACCTTTCCCCTCCCTTGACTGTTGGATCCCAGCTGATGTGAGGCACTCTCCGGCCTGGTGTGCTTCTAAATATTTACCTACTCAAAATATTTACCTGGAGTAAATGGTGTGTGCTTCCTTGGCATGGTCAAGCTCTCTGCCAAGCTACCTGGTCCTCTGGTCAATCGCCTGGGTGCCCTGTAAGTCCAGGCTTGTGCAAAATTACTGCCTGCTTCTACAGCAATGGACTCATACAGAATTTGACCTTTTGTGCTTGACTAATTTCAGTCATCACAATGACTTACAGTTCTCTCCACATCTTGAGGTGTTTCTTGGATTCATCGCTATTTTTTAAGGATGCTAATATTCTATTGTATATATATACCAGGATTTCTTTATCAAATTATCTACTGAAGGAGTTTAGGTTGTTTCCAGCTTCTTGGTATCATAAACTGGATGATTTTCAATATTCTAAAGAAGTAAATAATTGTATATAGCTTCAGTGTAATTTTAAATGTAATTCATGAAAATATTAAAATTCATATAGTAATCACAACATGTCATTACTATGCTTTAATAGCTTGTTTTTCTTATCTAAACATTTATTTGTGTTTTTATACAGTCTATACATCAGTATAGACTCATAAATTAATAATTTACTTGATTTCTGAAAAAGATAAGATAGTTTAATATCTAACATATAAAAACCTTATGTTGAATTTGTTACTGTTCTATGGTAATGATTCAAAATAGACATTTTAGAATGCCTAAGAAACTAGATCGTAGTTTATATGTTATAACTACAATTAAGAAAATTTGCTTCAGATAGCATTTCATGGTTGTTCCAAAATACAATCTTTCTAACATATCTAAAGTACAATTTTAACTTTTATTGCAAAAACCCAAACCAATCGTCGCTGAGTAAATGCTGAATACTAATGGTTTTATAGCACACAATCAAATGACTACAGAGAGTTTCTAAGCCCGCTATATTTATGGAAGAAAACTATCTAATCTTTTTCCTACTGCTGGACTCAAATAGTCAACTTTTCTCTTAGCAAATACCCAACGGATTTCATCACCAGAATTTCTTTTCTGTATAATGGCTTTTGTGTTATTTTGTAACATTTGGGCTTGAGTACGTCACTTTCAGCATCAACATTTCTAATGTTTTTGATGTTGTTAAGTACCACTCGGTGGGTTCCTACCCAAAGCAACCCTCGACACCACAGAACAATATACTGGCCAATCCTGTGCCATTCTCACAATGGATCTTGACTTGAGCCGGTTACTGCAGCCACCTTGTTAATCCATCTCATAGACGACCTTCCTCTCTCGTGCTGCCCCTCTACTCTACCGAGGATGATGCCCTTCTCCAGTGACTGCTCTCTCCTGACAACATGGCCAAAGAAGGTAGATGAAATCTTGCTAGTCTGGCCTCCAAGGAGTACCTTGGCCCTGTTTCTTCTAAGACAGATCTGTTGTCGTTTGGGCAGTCCACAGTAGTTTCAATATTCTTTGATAGCGCCACAATTCAAGCGCACTGATTGATCTTCTTCCGTGGTCAATGTCCAACTTTCACAAACATATGAGGCAGTTGACAATGCCATGGGTTGAGTCAGGCACAACGTAGCCCTCAAAATAACCTTCTTGCTTTTCAATACTCTAAAAAGGTCTTTTGCAACAGATGGACCTAATGCAACACGGCTTTGGATCTTATGGCAGCTGCTTCCATGAGCACTGGTAGTTACATCATCTGGTGTCAGCTTGAGAGGATTATGAATAAAGGGGTGGAGTCTGGCCTGCCAATCAAGATATAACCAATGAGGCCTCTGTGTGGACATGGCCTTCACCTGAGAATTCTGGAAACTCCTGTATTTCCTCCTTGGAGATGGGAGACACTTCTCTCTCTCTGCTCACTCCCTGAGAGACACGCTACTGACAGGACAGATGTCATTATGCTGATTGACCCCATGCCATGGGAACTGGAGGAGCCATGTGGAGATCCCTGCCAGTATTGAGATGCTTATACCACCACTGGATCCAAAGACTTTCTACCCACTTTCCTGTGATTGTCCTGCATTCAGTGTCATTGCATGTGTTTAATGAGTCTGAAGAGGACTTTATAGATTGGTAGCAGATATACGGGCTAATAGTGGACTTATGGACTTGAACAGGACTGGGTTGGGACATTTTCTCAATATTGAATTGCTATTGTATATAAACCTCATATATATATATATACACACACACACACATTTTCTCAATATTGAATTGCTATTGTATATAAACCTCATATATATATATGTTTCTTTTGTCTACCCAGACTAACACAAGCACTGATTGTGCATCCATGCATGACCAAATCCTCGACAACTTTATCCTTTCCTGCATTTATCAGAACTACTCGTCTAGTTGTGAGGATTTTGGTCTCCTTTACATTGGGTCATGATCCCTACTGAAGGCTCTAATCCGCCATCTTCATCAGCCAAGATCGCAGGTTCTCTGCACTTTTCATGTTCTCTGCAGATCTCAAAGTGCTAATAAGCCTCCCTCCCAAACTGATACTGGAGTCTTCTTCATATAATTCAGATTCTTTGATGATTTGTTCAGTACACAAATTGAATAAGTATGGTGAGAGAATCCAACCCTGATTCGCACCTGGGCCAATTTTAAAACACGCAGTATGTCTTTGTTCTTTTTTGCACAGATGCCTCTTGATCCATGAGCCACATGAGCACAGTGAAGTGTTCTAGACTTGCCATTCTTCTCAAGCTTATCCACAGTTTGTTACGATCCACACAGTCAAATGTCTCAGCATAGTCAAGAGCACAGAAGTAAACGTCTTTCTTGTATTCTTGGCTTTCAACCAAATCCATCTGACATCAGCAATGATACCCCTTATTTCAAACCCTTTTCTGATTCAAGTGTGAACCACTGACAGCTCCCTGTTAGGGTCCTGCTGCAACTATTTATGTATGATCTTATCAATTTTATTGTTCTATAAAGTGAGTATTCTGTTGGGTCACTTTTCTTTGGAATGAGTACAAATATGGATCTCTTCCAGGAAGTTGGCCAAGTAGCTGTCTTTCAAATTTCCTAACACTGACAAGTAAGTGCTCATCAACTTATTGAAACATTGTACTTGGCACTCCAGCAACTCCTGGAGCCCTGTGTTTGCCTAGAACTTTTAGTGCAGCTTGAACTTCTTCTTTTAGTATCATTGGTTTTTGCTCATATACTATCTCTTGAAATATTGGAATATTAACTTCTTTTTGGTACAGTGACTTTGTGTATTTTTTCCATCTTCTTTGAATGATCCCTGCATATTTCAATATTTTTTCCCATAAGATCTTTCAATATTGCATTTTTTCTTGATTTATTTCAGTTCAGATATGATGAATTTAGTCTTTTTTTTTTAACTCTAGGTTTTTGCACATTTCATAATAATTTGCTTTGTCTTCCCAGGCTGCCCTTTGACTTTTCTGTTCAGCTCTTTAACTTCATCACTTATTCCTTTTTTTTAACTATTCTACAATTAAAAGCAATTTAAGACATCCACTTTGATCTTTTCTTGTTTTCTTGTCTTTTTAATAACCTTTTGCTTTCATCTGAATTATGGACTCAATGTCCTTCTATGACTCAAGTCAGTGTTCAATCCATCAAATCTATTTTTGAGATGTTTTTAAAATTTTTATGGGACATATTCAAGGTTGTATTTTGGCTGTAGTGGGCATGGTTTAATTTTCTTCAGCTTCATCCTGAATGTTCATATGGGCAACTGATAATCTGATGCACACTCAGCCACTGACCTGGTTTTGGCTATTGATATTGAGCTTCTCTAGCATCTCTTATTAAAGATGTGGTGAAATTCTCTTCAGTGTATTCTCTCTGTAGAAGTTCATGTGTAAAGCTGCTGCTTGTTTTGTGGAAAAAAATCTATTTACTATGAAGAATTTGTTGGTCTTGAAAATTTCTAAATGAATTCTAAATTCTAAAAATTCAAATTACCCAGCTCACTAACACCTAAGATATCAATCTTTATCTGTTCCATTTCACTTTTGACAATGTCTGGCTACCACTACCAACTGTTCTTAAAAGGATCCCATTAAAACATCCTGGATATATGGGAGAGAAAACATGGAACAAAACTCAAAGTCATAAAAAAGACCACGCATACTGGTCAACTGTAGAGATGGGACTATGGTCCTCAGGCGCCTTTCTAGTCTGGAACTCACTCTCATGACCCAATTTTAAGTCAAATAATTGCCAGTTCTATAAATGGAACGGGGAAGGGAAGAAACCCTGGTGCTGCTGTAGATAAGCCTTGGGTTTCTAACTTTAGTGTTGGCAACTTATACCCACCAGGTGTTCATGGGAGGAAGATGAGGCTATCTCCTCCGGTAAACACTTAACGTTTCTAAAACCTTACGTAGGGACACGATGCATAGGCAACAACTCAATGGCTCTGGGTTTTGTTTTAATATAAGGGGAACAATAATCTTAGAGAGACCCACAAATCTTAGAATAGCCATGGAGATCAAATTGGCATAATTTACCACAGGACAAAGTTCAGAAATGTTAGAAAAGAAGAATAGAACCAAGAAGCACAGGGATAAACGAGGGCGATTGATCTTGTAAACTGACTTACTGCACTTAGCCTAACACAGACAGTGTTTTCCCTGAACAATTCAATCTCTGAATCTTTACAACTTTCTGTATGGTTCAGAGGCAAACAGGATGTTTTTTAATGAATCCCCAGGTAAGTCTGAGAACACGACCAAAAAGCTAATTCCTTCTGTGTGGTTAGTCAACAGAGATGACTTCCATAACCTTGTTCTGTCTGCTTGCCTCTGGGGGAAGCAGAGGAGAGTGGCTTTGACCTCCAAGCTTGTTTGGCAAGATGCTTCACAAATTTCGTTTTTTTGAAAGATGCTTCAAAAATTTTGCTGAGAAATTTAATTTAAAGATCATGAAATATGGATGCAACTTAAATACCCATCAATAGAAAAACAGATGAATAAACATTGGTACATACACACAAAGGAATGCTGAATATCTCTATAGAATAATGATCAAACTGTTAAACAACTCATGACATGAATGAATTTGGAGGACAGGATGTTGGTTCAAGTTATTCAATCACAAAAGCACAAATATTATATGAGTCCACTGTTTTTAAAGAAAACCAAGACAAAGGTTTTCCAAGCAAAATAAGTAGATTTTGATAATTACCAGAGGTAGGAGCCAAAGAGAGGGAAGGGGAATCCATAGACTAGCGGTAGATTTGGTTTTAATTTGGTCAAAAGGAAGATAATAAACTACAAGGAGGGGATGGAAAAGGTGGGGTGAGCAGGGACAGGGTCAGCTATTGGGAGGTTTGATAAGTTGTTCAAGTTGTTCAATACAAACACAGTGGTCCGATCTGTAAATTCATTTTAATTCACAATAAAAGTTTTTAAAAAGAAAGATAATTGAAAATTTTCATGAACTCTTTGAACCCTTCTAGTATATTCATAAGAATAAATAGTATTTACTCCCTTATCCAGAGTACTTAATTCTATAATAAGCTTGTTCTATATCTTAGCCCTTTCACTAAGTTCCTTTAAGCAAATTATGTCCCAGTTTTAGTTTAGTACTTGATTACACTACAGATTTCCCAGTGAATTCTCAAGTACATCAAGCAAGACACGTAAAATAATCTTGTAGTTTGCATATAATATCTGTTGTCAAAATATGCACATTAAATTTTAGCTAGGCTACATATTGATTCTGTGACTTTGGGTGAATTATTTAACCTCATTGCTTGTTTATAAAACTATAGAAAAATATAATAATAAATCTAGAATTATTGTGTAGGTTGAGTAATATAGATAAATTCCTTGGAATATTATTCGACAGCTAAAATAATCTATGCTTAAAATTATGAAATATAATTAACATAAATTTTGGAGATCATACAGATTATCTCTGGCATCACCTTTGTATTCAGATTGTGTGCCATAGTCCTCCCCTCAAGCCCAAGCAGATACAACCTCTAAGTAGCACAGCATGTAGGTTCAGAAGTACAATCCATAAGAACAAATGCTGGAGAGGGCGTAGTATGATTAGAACTATTATTCACTGCTGGAGGTCTTGTCAACATGGACAGCCACTGTGGAAGGTGATATGGCAATTCCTTAAACAATTTAAAATTGAACTACCATCTGACCCAGTGGGACTATACCACAAAGAAATAAGAACTGGATCATGGACAGATGTGCTCCTCATGTCATTGCAACACAGTTCATACTAGCAAGAAGCTGGAAACAGCCTAAATTCCTATCAGTAGAAGACTGGGTAATAAAACTATGGAATATACACATTCCTAAACACATTACAAAACACAATGATGACTCTATGAAACACTTCAAGACATGAAGGGATGCAGAAGACTTTATGCTGAGTGAAGTTAGTCAACCACAAAAGACACATGCTGTATGTCCACTTCTATAGGAGCGAGCAGAAGGACAAGGCACAAGTTTAGACTTATAGGGTATCAAATCTGTCCAGGGTGGGCAGACAGCCTGGACAAGAGCCTGACTGGTGCCAATGAACCATATACCATCCACTCTAGAAAAGTATTTTGAAGGTCACTTTCGCAGAGGACACCTCATGTCACCTGGGATCAAATGACCAAGAGACGGGAAGGGGATGTTGTCTACTGAGTGGCTGTCATGCAAAACTGTGATGAGGTCTCCTGGGACATACAAAGCTGTGATGAGAGCCCCATGAGAGGGATGAGTGACACTGAGGAGAAAAAACAGAGAGGCGAAAGGGGGAACACAAAGGATGCCTGCTAGTAGGAAAAGCAGGAGAACTAACCTCCATTTGGGGGGAAGAATGACTGAAAATGATTGGGGGGACCCAAGCAGGGGAGTGTCCCTTGTAGGATACACCAAATGAGCCACATTGGGGCTCTGTGGAACATCCTGGGGACCCAGGCCAGGTGCCATGGAATGCTGGGGCATTGAATCCTGGGTCTTCAAGGTGCCCGATTTGCTCCAGAGGCAGCACCAGTGAGATCCGTTGCAGGAAACCCCACTGGGTGGACTGGATTCTACCTGAGGACTTAAGTCAGAAAATGCATCATGTCTGAGGAAGTGGACTACAGCTGTACCAAGATGGTTGAACTGCTGGTAGGTAGACAAATGTGGTCTTGCTACATCAAAGCCTTATATGTTGTATTTAGATATGTATTATACTGTCAAACCTGAGACTGATATTCTCAGCGATTATTCTTGTAATTTTCCCAGACAATTAACCCACATTGTTTATGTAAATAGTGTCCAGCCATGAATGGATAGACTCTGTACAAGTGAAGAATTCAGGTACTCTTATATGGAGTTAGCCTACATTGACCCAATCTCTCTCTCTATATATATAGGGTTTTAAAAAATTAGTATCAGGTGCTAATGAAAGACAATATTAATGGAAGATTGTTTTGCCCCAGGGGTGGGGGGTGATTGATAAGACTCTACCATAAATTTAAAAGGAAGTTTTGAAAGGAAGCTGTGTTAGGCCAGGTTGACTAGTGAGACAAATCCAGTGACACACATATATATAAGAAAGAGCTTTATATAAAAGAATATTTGTATATTAAGAAAACATACCAACTCAGTCCATAAGTCAAATATTGGCTCATAAGTCTGATATTGGTCCATAAATTCCTCTTCAGACTCACACAGCACATGTAATCATGCAAAAGGCAGGAAGACCATAGGTCAGAGGATGAAAAGTCATCTGGATCTAGTGGCGGTGGTAGCATGTTCAGGGCTCTGGCTGTCTTCAGCTTGGCTCAGAGTGGCTTGTCAACAGGAAAGTAAAGGCAGAGAGAGAGAGGGAGGAAGAGAGAAAGAGAGCAAGAGAAAGAGAGAGAGAAAGAGAGAGAGAGAGACCTACCTCTAGCAAGCTATTTATCTCAGTCATTCTCCAATCAAGCTGCTACCTGATTGACAGGCTAAACCCTACCTATATGTTCCTAATGAAGGGAGCTATGTTGGCACAGAAAGCTTAATTATTACAGGAGCCAAAGGCATATTAAAAAGGGGGGGAGCAGGGAATGATGAGGGTGGACATTGGAGACTGGGCATGGTGCCCCAACAGGCTAGACTGGAAAACACAAGTTTTTCTTGCTTGGTATATATTAATTTGTTCTTCGTCAGTGGATTGATGTTGTTGCTGTTTTGTTGTACAGTGTTGCTTGGTTTTGCTCTGTCTTGTTTTTA
>NW_022107432.1:2974248-2998928 GCF_000313985.2 Echinops telfairi | reverse complement strand
ACAAATACGCTTTACACAATTGATGTGTGTATGGATTGGGATAACAGTTGTATGAGCCCCTAATAAAATGTTTAAAAAAAAAAATGGGGGGGAGACCCCGGAATGAGTTTTGGGGCACACTGAATCCTATCTCTAACTTAAGAACAACTAGTTCTAACATCATAGCTTTACTCAATACTCGCCCTCAGGAAGGTACCACTGAAGATATGGGTACTATAGCAAAAGATATGGGTACTATACTGTAGCATCTGGGGTCTTAAACATTTGTTTCCAAAAAAGCAGCCAGAAGTTATCTAAGTGAGATGTCAACTAAGTCCACATGGAAGAACCAAATTGATTTTAGTCACTGAAGGATTGTAAATCATATAATTGAAGTTGAAGGAGGGAATCATATCCGAGCCTGAACTGTGGGAACCTGATTTGCCAAAGGCTTTGGATGACAGTGGGAGCCCAATGTACATTTATGGGAACTACAGGAAATAAGCCTCTGGTGATCTCCCTCTGTCCCTAATAGAGGGAGGGGGGAAAGTGGTCACTAAGCAGAGTGCATTGGAGAGATGACTACAGAGAATCACAGGGATATATATCACTATATATATATATATATATATATATATATATATATATATATATAAAACGTTAAAACCTTGTCATTTGATCTCTTCTCTGATGCATGCTCCATCAAATCTGGTTTTCAACATTTTCTGTATTTTTGTTTCCTGTTTGTTCATATTGGGGTTTATTTCAGATGTGTTATGTCATTGGGGTAACCCTCTTGAATTTGTGCTATATGTTTTTCTGTTTTTCAGTACATGACTATATAGGGACAGTAAGTAGAATAAGGATTTTGGGTAGGGGTGGGGGTGATGTTGGTGAAGGGGGCACAGTAACAGGGAGACAATGTCAAGGAGTACAAGAAGGCAAAGAATGTTTGGAAATAGGATTGTGGTTGCAGTTGTATAATGCTGCTTGATGTGTTAGAACTATGGAATGATATGATATATGTATTAACTCCCATTATATGTATATAAAGATGGAATTTGGGGGAGTTTAGATGAGTCTGGTACTCCACTACTACTAATAAAATTGACAGGTCAAATTCTTCCAAGAAAGGCCTGGGACGAGGAAGGTGTATTAAGCCTGGTGGGGTTTGATCGAATGTAGCTGAGAGGTATTACTGAGAGCCAAATGGAGGATGAGCATGATGGTGGGATAGGAGGAAGGTGAAAGGAAATAGAGGAAAGAAATAGGAGGCAAAACCTATTTACAGAGGTATATCTATAGGCATGTATATATGTAAATATACTAATTTATAACAAAAGGGATAGAGGTCAATGTACATATATTTATATGTTAAGTATTAAGATAGCAAATGGACTTTGGGCCTCTACTAAAGGCCTTCCTTAACACAAGAACACTGCTGTAATAACCTGGTGGACTTTGGTACTCACCTTCCCCAACAACGATCACTGAAGACAAATGGGTGCACAAGCAAATGTGGTGAAGAGAGCAGATGGTGCCTGGCTATCAAAAAATATAGTGTCTGAGGTCTTAAAGGCTTGCAGTTAAACAAAGCATCCAACCAGCAGGGAAGAAAATAAACCCTCATGGAATAAGCACACCAGCCTGTGTGATCATGAGGTGTTGATGGGATCAGGTATCAGATAACAAAAGATCTAAAACAAACAACTATATTGATACAAATGAGGGGGTTTGGAGTGAAGACCCAAAGCCTATCTGTAGACAATAAGATATCCCTCCACACACAGAAGGGTTATAAGAGACGATTCAACCAAGGTGCAGTGTAGCACCAATGAAACACACATCATTCCTCTAGTTCCTGAATGCCTTGCTCCATTCTCCCCCCAACTACCATGACCCAGTTCTAACTTCCAAATCCTGCTCAACTGGAGAACACACATTGGTACGCAATCTACTGTCATAAATTATTCTGTGGCATCATTCTAATTTTTGGTTCACTATCAGAACTTTGTTTTCCAAAAGAAACAAAGATGAAAGAGTTTTAATACAAATCATTCCACTTAGAATCAATATGTATCTATACATTTGGATTGTTGAATTCTCTTGGAAGCGATCATAGAACATAAATATATCTAAACAAATTTTATCATAAGTATTGAAAATAAGTGATTTCTAAATTATACTTCACATTGTAATTTATAATTGTGAAGCTCACATAACAACATTTATAAACTTTGGTGAAAGAAAATATATTAGTGCTCTGGTTCAAGTCTAGATGCACAACTCACTAAGTGCTGATTGTACTTAAATCCATTTTAAGCACTTAAATCATACATTTCGGTTTGTCCGATTTCTAACCACAGCAAACCAAATAAACTCTACAGAGAAACTTAATGAGGTCAGGGAGACAAGACAGAGAGTAAAAGTTTATTTTGCATCTCTGTACAATTATCTGAATTCTACAGTCAAGTAGGTAGGTTTTTTCCTACCACTTATATTTTTGCAAATATCTCAAATAATGAAACCTGAGCCAAGTCAATGCATTTGACAAATGCTAATTCAATTCAGGCCACTTTACTAGAAATTTGTCACTGTAGCCTATCAAATATTTCAGACCTAAAATGGAATAATAGCTTCAAATGGAGATCTCCATAATATAAAAATAGAACTTGTTGTTAATCTTTCTTGAAACACAGATTTGCGAAATTACAGCTGGTTCCTAGAAATGAACAAATGACTAAATGTCATCTGATTTTCCCCCTTTTATCCTTACCAATTAAAAGTGAAAAAAAAGGAAAGATTGAGAATAGTGGTGTGGAAAACAGTAGCAGTTTTTAAACCTCTAATACAGAAGTATCAAACATATAATTAATTTCAAAAACTTGGTTAATTAAACACATTACTTATATAGGTGGCATATTCTCCTTTCATAGTGGGTTGTATAATCTGTACAAAGAAAATAACAATAGCTGTTTTGTTACAATTTATGCAACAAAACCTCTGAACATCTAATATTTCATGCCTCAGTAGCAGTTTGGGTACATAAGTTTGGTATCAAATTGAATGTGTAATTTTACAAAATATAATTACATCTCTTGAAGAAGTTTAACAATTTAAAAAATATATTTCAGTATTTTCTTTGTAACCTCCTAAACTTATAATTAAGTATAATCACTGATTCAAAAAGACTTTAGCAGAAGCATTTCTATTAGGAAAAAAAATTAAAGATGCAATAATCATTTGGAAGTATTCTTATAATTAGTGATTTACCTGAAAATTATTTTTATATGTAATGTAGGTGATATGTTTTATTGAGTGATAATAGAAATGTGCAATATTTGTGAACATATGAGGGGGTACCCCCCAAAAAACCCGAATTGCTCTGGGTGGAACAGAGCATTTGAAGTTCACCTTTTCCCCACGGGCCAGCACCAAGTACCTCATTCCGAGTCCGTGCACCCAGTGGTGTCGCCTGAAAAGGTTCTCTCTGATTACAGTGAATTTTTTCATAAAAACAGTTTTGCTTGAACCTCATTTTTCATGCTGGCCGATCTAAGAGAACACCGTGTGGCTGTGAAATGTTGTTTCCTGCTCAGGAACAAGCCACAGGAACTGGTGTGATTTGAACACAGTTTACAGCAAACTAGGACAGCGCTATGGGAAAAACTCAAGTGTACGATTGGCTTTCTCATTTCCAAAAGGGTAAATGTCAATTGATGACAAACCTTATCCTGGATGTCCGTCAACTTCCTGAATGAATGAAAATGTCGACTTGTACTGCAGGACAAAAAGCCCACAGAGAAGAATCACACGAGCCTGTGCAAACACGAGGTGTTGAAGGGATCAGGCAGCAGACACCAAAGAACAAAAACCATCATTGTGTGACCACCTTCCCCACATAAACGCTGAAGACGAATGTGTGCATAAGTAAGTGTGGTGAAGAAGTCTGATGGTGCCCGGCTATCGAGACCTATAGTGTCTGGGGACTTAAAGGCTTGAAAGTAAACAATCGGCCATCTAGCCCAGAAGCAACAAAGCCCACATGGAAGCAGCACACCAACATGTGTGATCATGAAGGGCCGAAGTGACCTGGATTCAAACACCAAAGGCGGGGGTAAAAATCATATCCTCGTCAATGAGGGTGGTGCATGATGGGGACCCGATGCCCATCTCTAGACAACTGGACATATCTTGCAGAGGTGTAGTGGGGAGGAGATGAGTCACTTAGGGTTCAGTATAGCAATAATGAAACCCACAACCTTCCTCTGGTTCTTAAACGCTTCCTCCCCGCAACTACCATGACCCCATTTCTGCCTTGCAGCCATGGTTAGACCAGATGATGCACAGCAGTACAGATGGGAATTGGAAACACATGGAATCTAGGACAGATGAACCCCTCAGGACCAAGGGTGACATTGACGATACCAGGAGGGAAGGGGGTGAGGGTAGGAAGGGGGAATTGATCACAGGGATCTACATATAACCTCCTCTCTGGGGGACGGGCCGCAGAGGAGTGGGTGAAGGGAGACACCCGGCAGTGTAATATAAGATATAATAATAATAATTTATAAATTATTAAGGGTTCATGGGGGAGCGGGAGTGGTAAGGGAGGGGGAGGGGGGGAAAGGAAAATGAGCTGATTTCGGGAACCCAAGAGGAAAGCAAATTTTGGGATGATGAGGGCAACAAATGTATAGATGTGCTTTACACAATTGATCTATGTATTGTGCTGAATTGTATGAGCCCCAATAAAATGATTTAAAAAACCCCGAAAAAACAAACAAACAAACAAAAAAGGGCTTGATTGGTGGCAGACTGGGGACTGGTTTTGCCACCATGAAAAAAATGTACCTGCTCATGCAGCCATCTCAGTGTGCTAGTTTTCAGTAAAACAGCATGCCCTCTCTTGTCCCAGGTACCTTGCTCCCCTGACCACACTCTGCATGACTTCTTTATGTTTCTGAGAACGAAGAAGGACATAAAAGGACAGATTTGATGACTTAGAAGAGGTGAAAAAGGGAGACGCTGTCAGCCATCCAAACAGATGAGTTTGAAAAATGTTTCCAAGAATGGAATTACAGATTTGACAAACATATTAAGTGTAATAGAAGGTACTTTGAAAGTGGTAAGATTGTTCTGTTAAATAATTTAAATACATAGCTTTTATTTAAAAAATTCTGTTTTTGTGGGTACACCTTTATATAACACATTTTAAAACTGTTATAATAAATATATGTTTATTCATAGAATATATTTTAAGACTTTACTAAATGGAATCAAAGTGTTTATTAGTTAACACAAATATTCATAGTTAAATTACCATGCTTCTGCATATCTACCATGTCATATACTATGCATATATTTCTGCATATCTACCATATGTCATATACTAAGCAAACATTAATTCCATGTATTCAACAAATATTTATTGAGTTTCTATGCTATGTCATATACTTTCTGGAAAGAGAGAATACAAGAATGAACAGAACAGTCCAAACTCATATATATAGGGTCTGATAAACTGAACAATCAGACCAAGGTCTCTGTCTTTGTAAAAGTGAATGTCTTAAGAGGAAGCAGACACACTAGTGGGCACAGAGTCACAGGAGCCCTGCCATCGAGTCAGCTTTGACTCATAGTGACCCTATAGGACAGAGTTTCTGAGACTATAAATCTTTCTTGGGTAGAGAGCCAACTCATCTTTCTCCCACTGAGTGGTTTCAAACTGCTGACCTTTCAGCCCAACTCCTAACCCTCTATGCTAGCCACCAGGACTCCACTAAGTTGTAATAATCACAATCAATAGAATGTTATGGGATATGAAGTTATGTTAGTTACAGAATAATGGGTTCATGCTCAATGTAAAAAGAGATAGGGAAATCTCTTTGAATCAATACCTTTAAGGATGCCATTCTTCAGTTTGCCTAAAAGTTTCATTTTCTGACAAATCTGTGTCTGACAAATCTTTGAACTATTCGATGAATAATTAGAAAAGATACAAGGATTTAAGTACACGATCAAACATTGATGCAGATTAGATAAAGGATGATTTTGATTAGAGTGATGGTGGCTGAGATAAATGGATGTGTATGGATTTGATAAACACTTAAACATTATTTAAATTAATACATTAAAGGAAGTACTTAAGTCATTCATGAATTTTACATTTTGTGAATATATGTAGAGACATTTATACATATGCGTCAGTATAGACTTGATGGGCATGTGTTTGGTTTTGGATCTATTTGGGAACTAATAACTAATAATCAATATTTAGAAATTAAAACAACAGATTGGGACACCAGTACCTCCTTCAGGAGCTTGTAGACACTGGTGAGGGTTGCTGGTGTTAGCTGTCCTGTTTGCTCTGATTCCCAGCGACCCAACAGGTAACATCATGTTTCCGGTCCTGCACCATTCTCTTACCAAGGAGCCACTGGTGCAGCCACAGTGTGAACCCATCTCGTTAAGGATCTTTCTCTTTTCCACTGACCTATTTATCAAGCACTCTGTCTGTCTGTCTCCTGGGGCCAATGCCTCCTGATGAGGTGGCCAAAGTAAGGGAGACACATTTTTGCATTCTTACTTCTAAGAATTTTTCCAGCTGCAATTTCTCCAAAGAGATTTTTTCATTCTTCCAGGGTATAGTTTGCATTCTTCCCAATACTAAATTCACATACTGAAGGTCTTCGCTGCTATTTATTTTTCATTGTCCAATTTTTTGGTAAGGTTATAAGAATCTCATTGCACTTGTCAAGTGGAAATGCAAACACAAAAAACATGCAAAAAGAAAGCCAATTCTAAATAAATTACACACATTTCCATTCATTCTGATTAATGGTTACCAGACAGGACAGAACATAACTACTCAAAGGGTGTAAATGGTTATAATTTTTGACAAATTCAGACCGTCACATCTTTCATGGACTGACTAGCTAGTAGGTTTGAACCTTTGATTTAGAAGTAAGTTTCCATCGTTTGGTAATTTAGATTTTATCTTTGCAGGTTCATAAATTTTAGTATTAGTAAATGAAAAATAGAATTTCCCATAATAAATTGCTTACATATTTTTGCTGTGGTGGGGTATTTTCATAATACTAACCAAATAACGTTGAACCCTATTTCATTTGAGAATGAGATATATTTTGAAAGAATGTGAAACATGTATTATTCTGGGACTATTTTAAT
The DNA here is from genome assembly GCF_000313985.2 of Echinops telfairi. NCBI lineage: Eukaryota > Metazoa > Chordata > Mammalia > Afrosoricida > Tenrecidae > Echinops > Echinops telfairi. The sequence goes on along the minus strand of NW_022107432.1, from coordinate 2,991,758 downwards.
GCAAAGTACACTGAACAAGATCTATTCCTATATCAATATTGTCCGTGTTAAGTATTTATATATTAATTTAATTTATTCATGAATATTATTTAAAAGAAATTGTTCCAAATGAAGCATACACATTTAAAATTATATGAGTTATCTTCTTTAGGGCTATCAAAGAACTTTGTGAATACCTCCTATTGTATATATTTATATTAGCTGATGACTTTTTTTGCATATGGATCAATTTTTTATTTCTTTTCACTTAAAAAAATAATTTATCTGTGGTACATTTTATTATAAACAATAGGTAGAATGGTGCCATATAGAATGTGTTCATAAATTATATATTTGTTCATTCTATATATTTATTTTTGTTTTAAATTATTATTATTATTATTGGATAGATATGTGATTTAAAGCCTTTCTGTACTCTTTCTTTAAACAGCAGACACGTGAAACATTTGGTCTATCAACTCACTAAATGCAGTTTTCTCATCAACAGGAGTTTCACAAATTTCTCGTTTTTGCTTACATAGAATGCTTGGGCTTGTTTCCACATTTGGTTAAGAGCTATGGCAATGTTTGAACTTTGTAATTACTTCAGACTCTGTCATAATTAGTGACATCATTATTAGTGACAACACACTAGTGATTATCATTATTCCTCTCAGCTTAACAAAGAGACAAGAAAAAAACAATTTATTATCTGATCAGGCTGGATTTGATGCCAGAAAACAAATAATAAATAATTTTACAGACTTCTTGTGTGGACCATTCAACGGTAGCAGATGCAACTAAAAAGAACCACTTAATTGGTATATTATTTGATATATTGATTAATAATTGATATATTAATTGATATATTTTAAAAATGGATACATTTTAGAATATTCTAAAACTTTGAGAGAAAAGTTAGCTTGTGGTTGTTCCTGTCAAGTTGGTGCAGACTCATGAGGACTCCATGCATCATAGAATGAAACAGTGCCCAGATCGGAGCTACACTCACGATTGTGGATATTTCTGAGTCTAGTGTGGCAGTTGTCCAGTTAGTCCGTCTCTTCGAAGGTCTTCTTCCTTCCCATTGTCAATCCGCATTACCAAACATAACATCGTTCTTCAGTGACCGTCTTTCCTGCTGTCAGGCCATGAGCTGAAGTCTCAGCATGCTGCTTTCCAAAGAGCATTCCGGCTGTACGTCTCCCGAGACAGATCGACTTGTTCTTTCGAGCGTCAACGCTCTCTCAATGTTCTTCTCCAGCACCATAGTTCAAACGCATCAATTCTTTTTAATAGTCATATTAGCATATAATTGACATACTATACAACTCACTCATTCAATCATATTCAGAGGAGCTGTACAATCATTAGCATAATAAATTGCAGAACACTTTCTTCTTGCATTCATTGCTAGCTCCATTTCCACCCATCCTCCTTTGCCATGTCTCAAGTGTCTCTATAAATTCATCAATCCTGGATTTCATATTCAGAAAATCATAGAAAACACAAAGAGAAAGCAAACAACACAAACCAACCCCAATGACAAAACCAAACATATTCTTCATTAGTCTTCTTTATCCAATTTCCAGCATTCAAAGCAATTGAAAATACCATTGCTTGGGTCAGGCTCACCTAAGTCCTTAAAATAGCACCATTGTTCTTTATCACTTTAGAGAAGTCCTTTGCAGCAGATTTGCCAGAAGAGATATGTTGTTTGGTTTATTGTCACGCTGCTTCCATAAGCATTGATTGTAGATCCAAACAAAATGTAATCCTTGACAACTTCAATCATTTTCCATTTATTGTGATGTTATCTATTGATCTCATTGTGGGGATGTTGTTTTCCTTTTGACTGAATTGCAATCCATACAGAAGTCTGCAGTTCTCGATAGCAAGTTCTTCAATAACAAGTACTTCAAGTACTCCTTGCTTAGCAAGGTCGTGCCATTCCTCTTGCGTTTTTTTTTTAATAAGCATTTTACTAGGGGCTCATACAAGTCATCACAATCCGTACATACATCATTTGTGTCCAGCACATTAGTACATATGTTGACTTCATCATTCTCACAACACCTGATTTCCACTTGAACCCTTGGTGTCAGCTCATTTCCCCCCTCCCTCCCCGCTCCCCCTCCCTCCTCCCCATTGATAATTTATAAATTATTATTATTTTATCATATCTTACCATCCAATGTCTCCCTCACCCACTTCTCCACTGTCCGTCCCCCAGGGAGGTGGTTATATGTAGACCTTGTCATCTGTTCCCCCTTTCTCCCTCACCTTCCCTCGACCCTCCTGATATCGCCACTCTCTCCACTCGTCCTGAAGGGATCATCTGTCCTGGATTCACTGTGTTTCCAGTTCCTATCTGTGCCAGTGTACATCCTCCGGTCCAACCAGATATGTAAGGTAGAATTGGGATCATGGTAGTTGGGGGAAGGGGGAAGCATTTGAGAACTAGAGGAAAATTGCATATTTCATCATTATTACACTGCACTCTGATTGGCTCCTCTGCTCCCTGCAGCCCTTCTGCAAGGGGATGTCCAATTTCCTCCGGATGGGCCCTGGGTCCCCACTCTGCACTCCTCCTCATTCACAATGTTATGATTTTTTTGGGGGTGTGTGTGTCTTTGATGCCTGATAATACACCTCCTCTGTCCAAATGTCTCATTCTTTCCACGGAGTCCAGTTTATCAGATCATTTGTTGAGCAGACGTATTTAATAAATGTAGTGAAAGAATACATGTCTGACCCACATCTTTCTTAATTTTAAACGACTCTTTATATGGCTACCTCTTGGTTCACATAACTGATTTTATTTCAGCCCAATGAAGTGTTCTGCAATTTCCATTCTTCTCCATGCTACCCATAGTTTGTTATGTTGCTCATAATGAATGCGTTTGCATTGTCAATAAAGAATAAGTAAACATCTTTCTGACATTCTCTGCCTTGTGTCAAGATTCATTTTATGTCATTAATGATATCCTTTGTCCTTTGGCTTTCTGGAAGTTGCCTAGGTACTGCTACAACTCTTAAATTACTTTCAGAAAAACTTTATTTATATTAATGTTATTGTTCCATAATATCTGAATTCTATCAGGTTATCGTTTTTAGAATGGATACAAATCTGTTTCTCTTTTAGTTATCTGCTCAGATAGCTATCTTCCAGATTGTTATTTTTTAATTCTCCTTGTATGTGTACAGGTACCATCGTATTGCATACAGCATTTTACCTCTAGAAAACTCCAGAGCTTTATCAGCTTTTGAAACACTTCACTTGGTATTTCAACAGTTCCTAGAGCCTCATTTTCCACTAATACCTTCAGTGGGGCTTGGATTGATTCCTGAGTACCATCAGTTTGTGATCATATGCTATCTATTCAAATGGTTGTATATCTATCAGTGCTTTACGCTACAGTGATTGCATTCCATCTGTCTTCTTTTGATGCTTCCTATATCATTCAATAGTTTGCTCATAGAATCTTTCATCATTGCAACTAAAAGCCTGCATTTCCCCCTCAGTTTTTTTTCAGCTTGAGATACACGGAGTTCATTCTTCCTTTGCTGGTTTTCTAAATCCAGATCTTTCATGATAGTGGAATACTTTTTCTTCTACATCTGCTCTCTGAATTGCCTTCTCCGTTCTTCATTTCATCATGTCTTCCGGTCGTTTTAGCTGTTCTACAATCAAGACCAAATTTCAGTTTCATCTGCTCAGATAGCTGTCTTCCAGATTTTTATTTTTTAATTCTCCTTATATGTATGCAGATACCACCCTATTGCATACAGCAGTTTACCTCTAGAAAAATCCAGAGCATTATCAGCTTTTGAAACACTTCACTGTTGCGCTTAATAACCATGCTGGTATTGAAAATACCAGTGACGTAGCTTCCAGCATTAAGACGATGCACAAACCACCACAGTGTGACAAAATAGCAGTCAGTTTTAGGATATTTCAGAACTCAGTGAGTGTACAGGAAAAGGTTTCCACTTCATTGTTTGTAAAACTTAAACCAAAAGAAAGAAAATTAACAAAGTTGAATTCGTCTTAATGATATTAATAATAAAGTATTAAAAGAGAAGTGCAATAATACATGTATATATTTTATAATGGAATTAAAATATCAATGACTTAATATGCAAATAAGATGATGATACATGGAATCATTGAGTTTTTAAAATTTTCACCCTCTCTAAGAAACATGTTAATTTTTTCAGTTACAAGTGTGAAAATATTGAATTCTGATTAAATTTATAATATCTTCTAAGGTATTTTAAAAAGTGCTTCTTACACAATCTTAATTAGTTAAATATTTAGTTTAACTAACTAACTAACTAACTAGTTGAATTAACTAAATAATATTAGTTAAATATTAGTTAAATAAATAGGCATATATATTTATACAATGGAATATTATTTTCCTGGAATCAAATTCTAAGACACATATATTTTGTATAATAGATATAAAATAATATTTATATGATACTAACATTTATTAAGGAAATGTAAATCAATTTCATTTACATGTAGCACCATTTACAAAAAGTAGATCAATATTTGCCATTGGACAACAATAGATGAATACATGGCATTCAGAATGGTATATCATCAGAATATGGAAAAATTAATTTCTATGACAAAATTTCTCTCTGGCTGAATAATTTCTGAACAAGTGAATACCTTTTAAATTGGGTTTAGTGAACAGCATTTTATATTATTGACTCACAATTTAAATAAGCTTAAGAAAACATCCATGTGTGTCCAAACTCTGAGTTAAAGCAATATTATAACTAGAGCTCTAACCAAAATTTGCATGCATAAAATAGATAAGTTTACTCATTACTGCTTTCTGATATGAATTACGTGTCTCTGCAGAGCTATGGTTTCTCCAACATTATATGGTTTTGCATTGTTATGAGTTGGAATTAACTTGGTGACAAAGTGCTTCATTTGGTAAAATAATTTTTAGTAACTTTTGTATGTATAACTTATCTTAAATTATTAAAGTATTAATAGTGAGAAATGTCTTAAAAAGAATCACTGCACTTTTAGTGCTCTATGAGTGGCAGTGAAACAGAACAGATAAATTCTCTTCTGATACTTGAACAATTCTTATAAAAGTTGTCTAAATATATATGCACTTAATTCAGATTTCCATTTGTTCATGATGTAATTCCTTGTGTGACTTTTGAAGTTGGTGCTTTGAGGGAGCTGTAAGTTTTCTCTTGAACACTTGGAATACAATTAATTAGTTATTAAACATCAATGCTGTTCAAAGGATCCTCCAGAATGTCACTTAGAAGATTTACCCATGATCAAATTTTTAGTTTCCCATGAAAATGGGCAGTCTTTGCCCTAGATTGGTGAATTCAAACAATTACTTTAGATTCCATTTATTTCTATTCACTTTTTCAACACTGTCAAAAGCTGACAGAAACCACAGTATCTTTTTCTAAACTTATTCCTTCTCAAATGTTTCAGCCCGTGTGTTCTTGACAACTTTTCTGCAAATTACACTCCAACTGAAACAAGTACAACTGCTAAAACTGTTCTTATAACTTTACTTACTGTCTTCCTATTAACGTTTGCCTGTTTGTTTAAGTTGTATAGTCTAATGTAACAGAACCACTTAATGATGTTGTGTTTCTTTTTATCACATTTTAAAAATTAAGTAATTTATAATCCAAGAAGACTGCTGAAGTAAAGTATCTCAAACAAATCCTCTGCCCTGCAAACAATTCTGACCCATAGCAACTACGTAGGAGAGAGTATATGTGCCTCACAGAATTTGTAAGGCTGCACCTTTTTATTAAAGCAGACGGCCATATCTTGCTCCCATGGATAACGGGTACATTTGAACCTCAGTTTTTCTGCTGGTGGCAGAAAGCTTTAACTATGGTGCTACTAGGACTCCACTGCCACCTATATCTTGACCTCTGATTTTAAATACCTATACATATATACTTGTTCTCTGCAATAATTAATCCATTTAAATATATAATCTAGTCCCTTGTCATTTATTTTTCCTGGGTAAATAATAGGAAAAAATTAATGCTATTTTAAAACCTGACATGTACAATTGTTTCACCTCTTAGGCATAGGGAAATTCTGCCACTTCAGAATTTAACTGGAAAATGTATTTTTGGAAAGTGTTAGTCTCTCTTATATGTCAATTACCCTCCTCACAAAGGAAACTAGCTTTGCTGCTAAAGCAAACATTTTGAAAGGATACTTTCATACTTATACATTCTTTATTTACTTCAACAAGGAGCCCTTACGGTGCAGCTGTTCAATGCTTGACGTAGGAAGATCAGTTATCTAGCCCCACTTGTGGCCCTACAGGAAAAAAGATTTGGTAATCTGTTCTCATAAAACTGACACCCTGAGAAGCCCCATGGGAAAATGTTATTCTGTTTTGCAGGGTAGCCAGGAGTAGAAATTGACTGAATGCTATTTGACAACATTTACTTCTAAAGCCTGTGCATGTATGTTAGACTGAGTTCTCTAGGGAGGCAAACTGAATAAAGTTTATCTATGTACCGGATATACTCATGTATAAGCCGAGTTTTCCAGCACATTTTTAATGCAGTTTTTGTGGTAAAATTTGTTGCCCTGGTTGATATTCGGGTCGGCTTATACTCAAGTACATACAATATATAGAGAAAAAATTATATCAAAAAAATGTCTCACACAATTGTAGAAACAGGCAATCCAAGAGTAGATCGGTTCCCAGTGTGTTGTTGCCTGATGTTGAGTTGGAAGGTCCTCCCGACTCACAGACTCAGGGGCTGATGAAAGCAAGATTAGTAAGAAGACAACAAGCTGATATCGAAGAGTTCAATGAATCTACGGTCATCAGATAAGGCCTATGGATAGCGGGGTCAATGAATCCCTGGTCAGCAGGTCATAGGGCAAGCTGATGTCTACCAGGATCATCAGACTTCATGGCAGGCAGCTGGTTCAAATCAAGTGAACAAGAAGTCGATGAGGCAGATGTCAGAGCCAGACCCAGCTAGAAGTAAAGCGAGGTTTCCCACAAGGCCCACTTTATGGGGATCAGGACACAAACTCAAAGAAACGTCCTATCAATCTCATCAGATCTGTAGTCTGAGAACGTTGTTTCCAATCCTAATCTATTTACAACTGGTAAACTGCTCCTAGCAAATCCCGTTACAGAATCGATTACATTGTGCTATTTCGCATTGCCAAGGCTTAGTAGATCTTAATAAACAACTAAGATTCCTGGCCAATCTAATTTGATTTAAAACCTTAAATATAATATATTAAAAATTCTTGTTATTATGGAAGCATATATTTTCAGTAATATTTTAGAAGATAGAAATGTACATGACAGTGAAACATATATAACACTAACAATTAAAATGATAAAATTTAATTGTATAACCATAGTCATGTGTCACTTAAGTTCAACAATATGTTCTGTGAAATAGAATGTTTTGTAATCTGGATATTTTGTGAATACAATAGGATACACAGGGAAATCATGGATTACGAATTAATCTCATCATTGAATTTTTCTTTAAATAGAAAATGTACATAAGTCAGAGCAATTGGGTATAGTTTATACCTAATATTACTTAGTCCATTGTTCGTCGAGTCCAGAAGGAACCTTGGTGATGCTGTCAACTGCAGTGTCTGCATTTCAAACCCACCAGCTGGTCCTGGGGAGGCTTTCTGCACCAGTCAATATTTACACACTCAGAAACCCTATATAAGAATGTATCAGCTGGAATCAACTTGATGGTAGTGCAATGAGTACAGAGTCTAATCTGTACATTTCAATGTATACAGACGTTTAAGTAACACTTCCAAATACAAGAAAACATTTGTAACAATAATACAGTGATAATAATAATTATTTTCATACAAATTACAAAACAGTGCCAATTTTAATAAAAACCATTTGTAAAATAGACTATTTGGGAGTGGGGACAATGAAAGTATATGCTGATGGGCATTTGCCAAAAATACATTTTCTGTCATTGAATTCTTTTAAATAACATTCTTCATCTTCTTTCTAAAAATTCCAGCTGTGTGAGAATTTTCAAAGTAAAGTTTTTCATTCAAAACTTCTTTATAGCAGTGTTTGTAATCCCCTCAATGGGCAGCACTCTTGTCAGCTTCCTTCCCGAGTTCCCTGGTTCCTTTCCTGCCCCTTGTCTGCCCCTTCTACCTGGTTTGTTGTGGGAAAACACTGCCCCTTTTATCTCATATGGTTGAGGATTCCATGAAGTATATTCCTCACAAGAGTAATTAGTCACTTCATAGGACTCTATGATCTGATTGAAAAGCCAGCCCCAGGGTTACATGTTGGGCTGCTAACTGCAAGGCCAGCAGTTCAAAACCCAGAGTCGCTCTGTGGAAGAAATACAATAAAACTTGGAAATTTTTTCAAAGCTATGTATTTAAAATTTTTTGCTAAACAACCTTATCACCTTCAAAGTACTCTCCATTATGCTTAATACATTTGTTTAATCTTTGATTACATTCTTTGAAACATTTTTCAAACTCGTCTGTTTGAATGGTTGACAGCACCTCCCTCATTTTTTTCTTCTATGTCATGAAATCTCTGTCCTTTCATGTCCCTCTTCATTCACAGAAACAAAAACAAGTGGCATGATGGGAGGACAGGTGACTGGGGAGCATGGGGTATGAGAGGCACTTTTTTGCCCCAAACCGGCACACTGAGATGGCTGCACATTGGGGTGCACTGCTGGGGTGGCAAAACCAAATCCACATCTGCCACAGATCAGACCTTTTTCCCCACCCTGGCAAGCAATCTTTTCAGGACCTATAAATAGAAAGCTTGATTGCAGTCTGACCTGGGGAACATATTCCAAATGCACTATGAATCAATATTTTCATTTGCTTGGGAAGTTAACAGACAGAACAAGGTTTGTCATCAATCAACATTTCACCTTTTTTGAAATGAGAAAAACACTCATACCCTTGAGTTTTTCCCATAGCCCTGTCCTTGTACTCTGTGTTCAACATCACAACAGTTTTTTTTGCAGCATTTTTCTCTGAGCAGGAAACATTTCACAGCTGCACGCTGTATTCTTAAACTGGCCATCACAAAAACAATGTTTGAGTGAAACTGTTTTTATGAAAAAATTCACTGTTACCCAGGACTGAAAACCTTCCCAGGCAATGCCACTGGGTGCACTAACTCAGATCAAATTGCTTGATGCTGGTCCAGCAGGAGAAATGTGTACGATCAAAGCTCTGCTCTGCCCAGCGCAATTCCTTTATTTTTGGGTGTACCCCCTTGTATGATTTCTACTCTCATAGAGTGACAGTCTTGAAAACTCACAGACAGTGCCCTACCCTGTTCCTAAAATGGTGGCTGTGAGTTGGCATCTACTTGATGGCAGAGAGTTTCAGTTTTGGTTGGTTGGTTGACTATAAGGTGATCTTACAGGTATGGTCATTGTAAAGCTTGAATAAATACTAAGGTTCACAGGCTCAAGGTCCTTAGACTCCACAGTACAGGACCCTTACTAGTCTCTATCAGTGCAGCATGGCTGGTTTTAAAAATATGTTTCACCATTTTCCCATTCTATCCAGGACTGCCAGTGGTCCAAAGAAGAGCTGTCAGTATGGTAGCCAGATACAATCTTTCACTTATGGATTTAGGGTGGTGGAGAGTGGTTCATTTGGTTCATTAGTCATTTACAAATATTGTTTTTTTGTTTTGTTTTTTTTAACATTTTATTAGGGGCTCATACAACTGTTATCGCAATACATACACACATCAATTGTGTAAAGCGCATTTGTACATCATTGTCAAAACATTTTCTCTCCATTTAAACCCCCGACATTAGGTCCTCATTTTTCCCCTCCCTCCCCGCTCCCCCCTCCCGCATGAGCCCTTGATAGTTCACAAATGGGTATTTTGTCATATCTTGCCCTGTCCGACATCTCCCTTCATCCACTTTTCGGTTGTCTGTCCCCCAGGGAGGAGGTCACACACAGCTCCATGTAATCGGTTCCCTCTTCCCTACCCAGTCCCCTTTACCCTCCCTGTTTTGCCACTCACACCACTGTTCCTATAGGGCTCATCCGTCCTGGATTCCCTGTATTTTCAGTTCCTATCTGTACCAGTGTACCTCCTCTGGTCTAGCCAGTCTTGCAAGATAGAATTCGAGTCCTGGTAGTGGGAGCGGGGAGGAAACCTTTAGGAACTAGAGGAAGGTTGTATTTCTCATCATTGTTACATTGCACTGTGACTGGCTCATCTCCTCCCCGAGACCCCTCTGCAAGGGGATCTCCAGTGGCCTACTAATGGGCTTTGGATCTCCACTCCGCACTCCCCCCATCATTCACCATGGTAAGATTTTTTGTTCTGATGATGCCTTACACCTGATCCCTTCGACACCTCGTGGTTGGATAGACTGGTGTGCTTCTTCCATGTGGGCCTTGTTGCTTCTGAGCTTGATGGCCGCTTGATTACCTTCAAGCCTTTAAGACCCCAGACGCTATACTTTTTGATAGCCAGGCACCATCAGCTTTCTTCGCCACATTTGCTTATGCACCCATTTGTCTTCAGTGATCCGTTCGACACCCCGTGATCACACAGGTTGATATGTTGTTCCATTAATTGTCTTATTTATGCATATTTTCCTCCAGACAGGTAGAGACCAATAATTGAATCTTAGATGGTTTCTCACTAGCTTTTAAGACCTCAGTTATTACTCACCACAGTGGAGTTTGAAGCATTATATTTGTGATCTGTGTTATACCATTTGACAGTTGTCCCCTGAGGCTGTAATCTTAAACCCAACTCCAGTGACTGATTCCCCTAAGGTGTTTTACTGTAGCTGAGGAATTGTCACAACTTTACTCCCTGTTTGCTCTACTGTATAGAGAAATATACTTAAGCATATACAAATATGTATATAGAAATAACTTCTGCCTAACCTAAATATAGTCATAGGTTTAATACCAGTTGACTTCTCATACCTGTTAAGTTTGCATGTCTGCCTAACTATACATTTGTGATTTGTGCTTACTTCTTTGTTATCCTTGACATTGCAAAATTCTGTATATAGTACCATCTGCCTTTGTTGTGTGACTCTTGTGCATCTCTCAGTGCCTTTCTTAGCATTACAGATATTGTGCTTCATTATAATTACTATTTGAGATACTGTCTTTTTATTGTACTTTGTCTTCCCGTGCACCAGAAGTTACGTGTGTCTTTTATTTTGGTTGTGATTTCCCATCTTCTTTCATTTTGGGTAACCATGAAAGTATGTTTTGTTTTATAAAAGTTAACCTTTCCTTGGGATTTATAATAGTGGTCTCATACAACATTTATCTCTTTTTGATCACTTATATTAGTCAACATAATATCCTCCAGGCATATCCAGATTATTAGGTGTCTCCTGGATTTTCATGATTCTTCATTATGTGCACGCTCCATAGTTTTTCTACTGCTCTGTTGACTGACATTTTGGGTTTTCTACCAATAATTTTGTTATTTGTGTCACAATTCTTATTTCTCTAAGATCCTGAGTAGGGGGGAATCACTGAGTCTTATGAAATTTTTATCCCAATGTTTTTGAAATAGTATACAACTTTATATAGTGGCGGTGTCATTTTACAATTCAGCCAGATAGTATGAGAGCTCTACACTGGGTATTGTGAAAGAATACTGATAGTACCATGGACTGAAAAAAGACCCCCCAAAAATCTTTCTTGCAAGAAATACAGCTGACGTGCTCCTCAGAGGCAAGGATGGTGAGACTTTTTCAACGTAGTTTGGACACATTACTAGGTGAGGTCAGTTCCTGGCATCATGTTCAGGAAAGTGCAGGACACAGAGAACGAGGAAGGTCCCCAAAGGGTCGGATGGCCCAGGAGCTGCACCAACGGACTCCAATGTAAGAACAATTATGAGAATGGTTCAGAACATGGCAGTGTTGTTGTTTTCTGTAGTTTGTTGTACACAGGATCACTATGAGTCGCTGTGGCACATAACAACAACAACTATAACACACTCTCCATCCCATAGCTGGCAGTTGCTGTTCTCAAGCTTTAGTGAACATTAGTACTGCTACTGTGGTAAGATAATCTCTCATTTCTGTTGTGAGTTGCATCTCTCCAGTGGGTCATCATTGTAAATATTTCTTCATGTGTTTTTAGGTGACCTGAATTTCTTCTCTGGTGAAGTATCTGTCTTCTGCCAATTTCAAAGTGGATTGCTTTCTGTTTGTTGTTGAGATATTTGTTTTCTATTACATTTGGGTATGCATTCCTTTACAGACCAAATAACAGTCCCAATCTGTATGCTCCCTTTTGATACTTTTATAGTAATCTATTGATACATATGAATGTCTTATTTTTAGGAGATCCCAATCAGCTGGTTGATCTTCTACTGCTTGTGCATCCTTGGAATATTTTTGATAGACTAGTAATGTCCAAATAAGGACAACTAGATTTGTCACTATTATTTAAGATAATTATTGCTATATCATATATACTTGAGTATAAACTGACCTGAATATCAGCTAAAGCACTTAATTTTACCACCAAAAAACTGCATAAAAATGTGCTGGAAAAATTTGGCTTATACACGAGTATATAGTGTAATTAGATTTTGCATTAAGATATGTGATCCATAATAATGTATTTGTAAACAATAAGGTCTGAGGTAAAGATCTTGTCTCATTCTATTGCAAATGGACATCCACTTTTCATAGAGCCATTTGTTAAGAAGACTGTTACAAAGCAGAAACAAAGGATTCTGCTTCTTTGTTGCGGATTAGCTCCCCATATTGCTGTTGTTAGGTGCCTTTGAGGGACATCGTTATGGACATCAGATAAAATTTCACTGGAAGCAGAGACCACTACAAAGATATTTATTTGTGTTTTACTGATTATGCAAATGCGTCCCTCTGTGGATTTTAACATACTATCAATCACCTTCAAATAAATGGGAATTCCAGAATGCTTCATTGTTCTCGTGCTGGACTTGTGTATGGTCATTTGAATAGAAGAAGGGAATACTGCATTGTTTGAAAAAGAGAAAGGTGCGGGTCGGGTTTATTTCTTTCTTTTGTTGCCCTGTATACTTATTCAGTCTGTATGCTCAGCCCAACCGTAAGAGGAAAGATGTGGCATCAGAACTGAGGAAGGATTTCTAACCTATTAAAAAAGCAGATTTTGTGACCTCGATAGCTGAGAGAAAGCCAGGAGGACCTGATGCACATCCCGATGAAGAATGAGGTTCAGCATTCAGCAGGGATTACAACTCAATGCTAAAAATATCACAGTCACCACACTGGATCATTAGAGAGCTTCATGAGAAATGCAGAGAGGATTAAAATTTACAAGGACTTCATTTTTCTTGGCTCATAACCAAGGCTCCCAGAAGCAGCTGTCAAGTAATCACACAGCCTATTACAGTGGCGATTCTGCTGCACAGACCTCTTTAATGTGCTGAAGAGTAAGAATGTCACTTAGAGGATTCAGATGCGCTGGGCCCCATCCCTGGGCCTTTCAATCATCTCATATCTCTGTGGATTACGGAAGAAAACAAAGAATCGATGTCTTTGAATTATGGTGTTGGGGAAGTCTGATGGACTTCCAGAAGAACAAGCAGATCTGTTTTGGGAGAAGTACAGCCAAAATGCTCCTTAGCATCAAAGAGAAGACTTCATCTCATATACTTTGGACACGTAATCAGGAGAGATCCGTTCCCAGAAAAGGACATTATAATTGGAGAAGTAGAAGGAGAGTTCAACAGAAGAAGATCCTAAACGAGATGGATTGATGCAGTAGCTGCAACAATGTTCAAGTCTCACAACAATTATGAGGTTGGCAAGGAGCGAGAAATATTTCGTTCTGTCTTACAGAGGATTGCTCTGAGTTGAACTGACTGAATATCACTTGATAATAACAATGATTATTATAGTAAATTTCTTGGTACTGAGTTTCTAGTGTTACAAATACACCCATATCCTTTATTAAAACATTTCCATTTATTAATTTTGGGAACATTATTTTTCAGAATACCTTCAGTGCAACTTAGACTTCTTTATTCGGTGGCAGTCTCTTGTGGTTACCTTGACCACATAGTAGGTTTTGAGATGAGCAAATGTGTGGCCCCATATAAAGCTGGTTATAGATCTTTCCATCTCTTTAAATAATGTTAATACAATCTGGGGGAAGATTTCATTCTATCTGTAGATTTGAGGAGTATTGATATTTTTGCTGAGTTCATTCTTCTTGTAGTAGTGTTTAGTAATTTTCTTTGTATGTGTATTTTGAATCTCTGGTTAAGTTTATTAAAAATTTTTTTTGGTAGCTTCATAAATAGTATTGTTTTTACCTATTTCCTTTTCACAGTTTGCTTTGCTGGTATAAATGAAGTCAGCTGATTTGTGTACACTGATCATCTTGTGTGTGCCCCACCACTCTGAAGAATCTTTCAATTAGTTCTCTTGGCTTTCCTGGTGAGTTTTTGAGATTTTTCTAAGACTTTTCCTTACCTGTTTGAATGTCTTTTAATTTTATTTACCTTTCTTACCTAATGGAGCTCCTTAACTTCCCCGCAATAAAACAAAACAAAAGGAACAACAACAACAAAACCCTGCCTACAGGATATAGTGGAACTGCTCTCTAGACTTTCTGAGACTGTAAATCTTTAGGGGAGCAGAAAACTTTGATTTTCTCCGGGGAGCACCTGTGAGTTCAAAATGTTGTCAAATGTACAATTCACTGGGCAACCAGTAATCCTTGTACTTTTCTAATACTTAAAATACAATGTTGAATAGGATTGCTACCAGAGGACATAGCTGTCTGGTTTTCTTTTCAAAGGGAATTCTTTGGTTGTTTTCTATATATGCCTTACCTTCTATTTCTATTATACTGATTTTTAAAAGAAATTTTGAGAATAAGTGTCAGATTTTATCAAATGATCTTTCTGCATCAGTTATTTTGAATATGTGCTTATCATCCCCTCCTTTTTTTTTTTTTTAACATTGTGGATGACATTAATCAATGTTCTAATGTTAAATCATCCTCATATGCCTTGTAAGAATCCCACTTGGTGATGATGTGTTTTTGTAAGGGATTTATCAATGTGAGTGGGTAACTTCTAAGTGAAGGCTGTCAGTCATCTGGACCCTGCCCCAACATAAGCAGGCGTCATTTTCTTCCTGTTTACTGGATTTCTCCAGCTCGGTGGTTGTCTGTATTCCTGGAATGCTCCTTTATTTACTTGAGCTTCTCTTAGATGTCCTGTTCTGCTTCAGACTGGATTTGTTGACACTGTATCTCTGTTGCATTGGGGATTCTGTGAAGCTGACTTCTCTTCATGCATGTTTCCCTCTGAGGACAATAATGCGTCAGAAGTTCACTCTTTCACACTCCTCCATTACAAGTTTGTCCTGCTTCTTTTTGCAATCTGTTGTTAATCTAATTCTTTGTCATTTCATGTGATGCTCAGTGACAGTCCGTGCTGCAGAGGGACAGTGTAGACCTGTATCACCGAGCTCTCATCTTGTAGCTCCTGCAGCATTGTTCTTAATATGCGCAGTGCAGTTTCTTTTTTTGTTGTTTAAGTTGAAAAATATTATCCCAGTTTCATATCCTTCAAGGAATTTTTCTTTCAATATAACATCAGCTAATTTATATTAACTATAATCTTTCATCTATCTCATCATCTCACATGTTTGGAAAGGTTTTAATTGTTATCAACCATAATTTTGTAATAATATTTTAACTTAGGTTATATCACATATCTAATAGGGAAATTCAAGTTAATTGTTTCTTTACAGCCAACACATTGGTTTCACAAGCTCCTTTAAGGAATACCTTTCTTTAAGGATGGTGTGAGTAGATTTCATTCCTCAGAAACAAATGTTTAATCTAAATATTTCATTATTACACATATAAAAAACATCAAAAAACACATTTACTGCCACCGTGTTGAATCCCACCCATAGCAACCAAGGCTCCTTTATTATACATAAGATATATAAGAATTAAATGGCTATGCCTTTGAAATATATCATATGTAAATCAATATCTTAATGTATAATGTTTAAATTTTGTGATGCTAGCTCACATGATGACACACAGATTATATGAGTAGCATTTTAAAAGTTGCAGGGTAGCATCCAAGACACAATCATTGGTCTTTTCATGTTTGGAGGAAAAGAGAGTCAGGAGTTGGAGGAGAAAAGAGATGTGGGTCTAATTATCTCTATAAACAAATGCCTCCTCTGCCATTGAGACAGAAGAACTAGGGGACATCTCCCTTCACTACTAAAAATGTTGGTTAATGATAAAAATGGAAGGAAATGCCAATGAGACTCTTCTCATGAAACATTTACGTTTTGGAGCTCAAGTGGGTCGAAGAATCCCCAGAAGTGATACTCAGATTATCTTTAAACCTTCATTCAAATCTATGCTCCAGATAATTTCAGTTTAACTAATAACAGATGGCTGCCTTGAGCACGATGCTCTTCTAAGGTCTAGTTAAGTGGGATAAAGTGGACAGCAACAATGTGCGATATCTGACAGGAATCTCACGGAACAGTGCAGTCATATAAATGAGGAAGAACCACTAAGGGCAGCAGCCCGAGGATGGATGTGCAACTCAGAGGTCAGAATCCATGTCACTGGGTTGTATCATTCGGTCTGTTTGTCTATAAACTTTTTGATCTGTATGTTTTAGGCTATACAAACAAGCTTCAAAAAGTTAATGGAAAAATGTAATTGAAAGATAAATGTTTTTAAACAAAGTCTTTGAAACCTCTTCATATATATTCTTAACAACAACAATCACAACAAAATAAAAATAAAGTATAAAGAAGAACAATGTCACATTTGCAATGTCGTTTAATTTTTAAAGGTATCAAATATATACATTTACAACAAAATAAAAATAATTTTTTTTGTTTCATTGAATTCAAAATTATCTCATCAACTTAGTAAAGATTTTTTTTAAAACTTCCTAGTACTGTATACATTTTAATTACTGAATTATACTTTCTAAAATATGTGAATAAATATTAAGTGGTAATTATAGACACGAACATAGTAATTATCACATATATACTTTAAATTTAAAATTAAGGAAGTTCAAAGAATATGATTTTAACTTTAAATTTTGTAAAATGTATTTTTAAAACTAATATAGGATATTATCATCTAGATTTGAAATTATCAATTATATCAAAGATTATAGCCTTCAGTATGGATTACACCTCAATGTGAAAAAAATAATAAAACAAAGAACCCAAACTCACCAAAATCCCCAAAATGGAAAATAGGTAACATTATGTTTAGCGCAATATTTCACTTTACTTTGCCTCATAGTCAGCAATAACTAAGAAATCAAAAATTGACTCACTCTCATTCACTCACTCACTCTCTCACTCACTCACTCACTCACTCACTCACTCTCTCACACTCTCTCACTCACTCACTCTCTCACACACTCACTCACTCACTCACTCTCACTCACTCTCTCATTCACTTACTCTCATTCACTCTC
>NW_022107432.1:2940767-2974148 GCF_000313985.2 Echinops telfairi | reverse complement strand
CTCACTCACTCTCACACTCTCATTCACTTACTCACTCTCTCACTCACTCACTCTCACAGAAAAAACAAAAAAAAAAAAAAAGAAATCAAAAATTCCATTACCATAGTAAATTTTCTGTACAAGACCTGTTTAAAGTGTTAAAAATATCACTTTGAGGACTAAAATGTGCCTGATTCATATTATGGTATCTTCAATTGGCTTGTACGCAAGTGGAAGCACAGCGATGAATAAGGAAGCTGAGAACTGATGTCTTTGAATGGTGGTGCTAATGCAGGATATTAAAATGCAGTTAGAGTGCTCCTTAGAACTGAAGATGAAGAGAATTGCCTACATGAGATTTGATTACCACAACAATGGGCACAAGAAAGAAAATTGTGAGGATGGTGCCTGTGGTAGTTACATAATCTGGTGTCAATTTGGGTCTTGAGAGGATTAAGACACTTTCTTTCTCTGCTCACTCCCTTGGAAACACTCTACTGATAAGGCTGACTCTCTGTGAGACATCCCTGATGACAAGCCACGTGGAGAACCCTGCCAGTGCTGAGATGCTTACAATACCACTGGATCCAAACATTTTGTACCCAATGACCTGTGATCATCTTGCATTCGGCGTCATTGCCTGTGTTTCGTGAGTCTGAAGAGGACTTTAAAGATTGGTATCAGACATAGGGGCTAATATAGGATTTACGGGCTTGGACCAGACTGGTTTGGGATATTTTCTCAAGGTTCAATTCCTCTTGTATATAAACCTCTTTCTTAGACACATAGGAGTCTCAATGAACTTGTTTCTCTAGTCTACTGGACTAACACAGCGCATAATCAGGCATTATCCCATTGTGTTGTACATACGGTCTCTGCAAGTCTGAGCCAAGTAAATGGCAACTGAAACCGAATGTGGAAGGCACTGCATGGGGGACCTGTCTGACCTCCTCTATCTATGCAGGGGGAAAGAGGACCCAACACCACATCTGCCCAACGGTGATTTCTCTGAGGCAGATATCAGAAACGCTTGCAGACTACACTATTCTTCATCCTACCGTACAGCAGCCATTCACCCAGGGCCCTCGTCTTTTCAATAGGTCCAATACTCAATTGCAATGGCCACACAGAACCCACAGACATAATCAAACTCATTGAGTTTATCAGGAAAGTTAATAAGCTGAAAATAGAATGAAAAACGCGAAGGATATAGTCCACTTTTCTGCCTAGTCTTTTCTGTGTTATGTCACCAGACACATCTCTTGCTGTGCTCAGCCTCTCAGTCATGTGGCCTTTGGGTCTCCACCTTGAGAGTGTGACCAAGCTGCTTCAGTGCTAATAAATATCCACAAGGCACCCCACTCTGCAAGCTTGCTTCCTACTTGACTGTACTCAACTTCCCTAGTTCTGTGGGCTTGGAATCTACAGCTCCTTTACCTTCCCATGGTCTCAAGGCTGCGGGTTGTGGTGCCTCTGATCCACAAACACCTCTTAACACGGAGCTCTTGAATATGTTTCCCTTGCACTTATCCTTTCTGTGGACCATGAGATTCTCTCTTCTTCTTTCTGAAATGACTCATCTTTGTGCCCATGGGAATGGCAATGCTGAGCAATCAGCTAACATTTTACATACACCATTTGTATGAGCACATCCAACCCTTTGATAGGAGTTATGAAGACTATGGATACAAGAGACATAGCAAGTAATTTTGCTTCTCCACAATAGTAAATAATACAAATCTGGTATCATGTCGGGGCCCTGACTACCACTCTTCTGTCAGTTTGCTATACTATGGTGCATGTGTGCTGCTATGATGCTAGAAGCTACATCACCACCATTTCAATTACCAACAGGGGCATCCATTATGGATAGAGTTTACAGACTAAAAAATACATGGCAATCTAATTCCAAAAGGCTTGGCCAGAGACATTTTTATGAATAGCAGCTGGATTTGTCTTCTACAATGCAGGATACCGATGTTTTCAGATTGTGAAAAGTCAAAATAAATTAGAGAAACAATGGCTCCTCAAATTAGAGATGGCCTACATGATGTTGATAGAATCGAATTTTTAGAATTCTGATGGGGCATGACTCAAAATGAGAAGAAAAGTTGTAAATATCTATTAATTATCAGAATTCAGAACATACAGTATATATATATATATATATATATATGTATATGTATATATATATATGCAAACTGGAATTAATAAAAAACAAAAATGGAACACATAAGCATAAAAATCCTAGGAATTGGTGAGCTAAAATGGATTCCTAGGAAATGGTGAGCTGAAATGGACATTTTGTCTGAGACAATCATGTTGTCTACTGTGTTGATAATGACACATTCAAGAGGCATGGCATTTATCACCAAAGGGAACATTTCAAGATCTATTCTGAAGCGCATTGCTGTCACTAGTAAGATAATATACACACGCCTACAAAGAAGGACAGTTTATAGGACTATTATTCAAATTTACTTACAACCACTGTTGATGTCAAATGACTCTTGGCTGAAATCAAAGAATGCCAGAAAGATATTTGCATGTGTTACTGACTATGCAAAGGTATTTGACTTTGCGGGGTGGTCATAAGCTATAGACACTATTGCAAAGAATTGGAATTCTAGAACACATAGCTGTGCTCCTAAGAAACATGCACATAAAGAGCCCTGGTGGCACTTCAGGTTTGGAATTGTGCTACTAATTGCAAGGCCAGCTGCTGAAACCCACCCGACTTGCCTCCAGAGGAAGATGAGACTCTGCTTCAGTAAAGATTGACACACTTAGAAGCCCTATGCAGAGTTGCAAGAGCTGGATTTGATTCAGTGGCAGTGAAATATTTTGTGTGTTTTGTTTTGTTTTGTTTCTGAACCTGTATATAGACCAAGAGGCAGTAATTTGAACAGGACAAAGAGGGCATGAAACACTTTGTAGTTACAAATAGATGACACACTTCACCCTGAATTACATCTGAACTTTTTAAAAAAATCTCACAATTGCATTAATAAACATAGATAAACAGAAAATACTGAAGTTGCCAAGGATTTCATTATTCTTGGATCCACAATAACATCCCTGAAAGCAGCAGGCAGGAAATCAAATGGTACCACATTCAGCAAATAGGCCGCCAAAGACTTAGAGTATTCAGAAGAAAGGTGTCACTTTGAGAACTAAGGTTGACCTTCCCCAAGCTCTGATATTTTAAATTGCCTTAAATGCATACATAAGGAGGATCAGGAACAAAGAAGTCTGCAGAAACATCAATGCATTTGAAGTATAGTGTTGGACAAGAATATTGACTCTACTATAGATTACCAGAAAAATAAACAGATCAGCCTTTGAAGAAGGGTAGACAAATGAACCTTGGCTGTGAGGATAGTGCAATGTGGCCCACATATTGTAGGCATGCTTTCAAGAAGGACCATTCTCTGGTGAAGCAAACAATGCTTGGTAAAGTAGCTGCTCAGAAATAATAGCAAATTCTACATGAGATGGTTTGATACTGTGACTCAAACATCACAGCAATTGTGAGAAAGGTGTAGCATTGTTCTATTGTACACAGGATCACTGAGTCAGAATTCACCTGGCACCTAACAACTAGAAGAGCAAGTGGAAAACAATATTTTTTTCTGATCCACTACAAACCCAAAGATACCTATCAAATATCTTTGGTGTATCAAATCTATCTGAGATGATTATGGAACAAAGACCAGATGGCGTTCTTCTGTAAAATATGCTCAAGGAAACTTTATAGAGTTCATTTCAACTCTGTAACATAATAGAATTTCCATGAACAGGAATTGGCTTAATGGTAATGGGTTGATAAGAGGTAGGTGGTCATGCATTTTTTTTTTTTTTTTTAGGATTGGGAATTCCATCATTTACTTTATGTATTTATTTTTAACATTTTTATTGTCATATAACCCACATATCATACAATTCAATGGTTCAATTGCACCAGTAAGAGTTGTAGAATCAACACCACAATCAATTTTACAACATTTTTGTCTTTCTTTGGTTCATTGTTATTAGCTCCCTATTTCCCTGAAGCTCTCTTGCGATACTCCCAAGAAACTATTAATCCCATTATTTTCTCTACAGATTTACCTATCCTGGATTTCATACAAAGAAAAATATTTGAATATTTTAAAAAAACTAACAGCAGCAATAAAGTAAAACAAGAACGACTAACAGGTAACAGAGGTTAATGTCTGCTCAGACCTAGCCTCTCTTCTCCGTGTCAGGGCGCTAGTGACAGTTTTCTTCACGCTTTCGATAATAAACTTTCCTAAATAGGATTCTTTATGCTATGTTGTTCTCATGGCAGGAAAACCAAAACCAAAATATGTTCTTAGAAAACTTAATTTGGGTATATGTTTTATTACATCCCTCTGTGTTCCCTGACTCACAGGAGCCCCACAGAACACTGTACATTGGCCCAGAGGACTGTTAATGCTGCAGGTCTTTACAGAAGCGAACTGTTTCACCGTTCTCCTGACACACAGCTGTTGTTTTCAAACTGACGGCCTTTCAGTTGTCATCTGATGCTTAAGCTACCCCACCACCAGGGATATATTTACCTAGATTATTTACCGCTATATTCTGGAATATGAGAAAAGTATATCTTTTACAACTGTGTGTTGAAATGACAAAAAAGTTTTTCTCAAAATAACCCCATAAAGATGGAATCAAGGTCACCTGTCAGGGCTACCTATATAACAAAGGAGGCCGACACAGCAGAAGACAAACCACATGGATGAGACCTATTAAATATAAAACACGTGTGTACATCAATAGAGTAAAATGAGAGCCTACAGACTAGGAAAGGATGTTCAGCAATGACAAAATGGACCAAGGACTAAGTATTAAAATCTACAGTATACTGCCACGCTGACAGCAAGAAATAAACAAATAACCCCCTTAAAAGGTAGACAAAGAACCAAGTAGACAATTTACAAAAGATGACATTTGAAGGGCTTACAAGCGTCTGAGGAAATGTTCTCTTTCACTAGCCTTCGGGAAATGCAAATCCAAACAATGATGAGATGCTCTCTAACACCCACCGTTGTAACCTAATTTAAACAGCAGAGAACAATGAATGCTGGAGAGGATGTGTAGAGATTGGAACTCTTACACACTGGTGATGAGTCTGTAAATACATACAACCACTGTGGAAAGCAATCTGGAGGTTCCTAAAATGGCTGGTAATAGAAATACATACAACCCAGCAATACCATCCCTGGGGATACAACCCAAAGAAATGAGACTGACCATGAACAAACATATGCTCTTTCATGTTCATTGTAGCACAGTTTACAATATCAAAAAGTTGGAAACAACCCAAATCCCCATCAGTGAAGGATGGATTAAAAATTACAACAACCAAAAAGCATTTGGTCCACACACACAATGCCCTCAAAAACCGTGATGAACTGTAAAATGCTTAATGAAATGGAAGGATCTGGGAACACACAATGCCCTCAAAAACCGTGATGAACTGTAAAATGCTGAATGAAACAAAAAATCTTACCATAGTGAATGATGGGGGGGAGTGCGGAGTGGAGATCCAAAGCCCATTAGTAGGCCACTGGAGATCCCCTTGCAGAGGGGTCTCGGGGAGGAGATGAGCCAGTCAGGGTGCGATGTAACAATGATGAGAAATACAACCTTCCTCTAGTTCCTAAAGGTTTCCTCTCCGCTCCCACTACCATGACTCGAATTCTATCTTGCAAGACTGGCTAGACCAGAGGAGGTACACTGGTACAGATAGGAACTGAAAATACAGGGAATCCAGGACGGATGAGCCCTATAGGAACAGTGGTGTGAGTGGCAAAACAGGGAGGGTAAAGGGGACTGGGTAGGGAAGAGGGAATCGATTACATGGAACTGTGTGTGACCTCCTCCCTGGGGGACTGACAACCGAAAAGTGGATGAAGGGAGACGTCGGATAGGGCAAGATATGACAAAATACCCATTTATAAACTATCAAGGGCTCATGCGGGAGGGAGGAGCGGGGAGGGAGGGAAAAAATGAGGACCTAATGCCGGGGGTTTAAATGGAGAGAAAATGTTTTGAGAAACAATGTACAAATGCGCTTTACACAATTGATGTGTGTATGGATTGGGATAACAGTGTGTGAGCCCCTAATAAAATGTTATAAAAGAAAAAAAAAAAAAAAGAAATGGAAGTATCTGGGAACCATTATGCTGAATGAAGTTAGTCAATGCCAAAAGGACAAATGCTCTATGACAGCGATTCTCAATCCGTGGGTTGCAACCCCCATGGGGGTCAAATAATCCTTTCACAGGGCTCGCCCAATTCATAACAGCAGCAAAATGACAGTTATGAAGTAGCGAAGAAAATAACTTCATGGTTGGGGAGTCACCACAATATGAGGAACTGTTTAAAGGGTCGTGGCATTAGGACGGTTGAGAACCACTGCTCTAGGAGCTCACTGCTGTAGGAATGAGCACCAAGATGGGAGCTGGTTCAAGCCTTCAGTCCATCCAATCTGCTGGCCAGGTGGGCCACTGAGCTCAGTAAAAAGTCTGCTCGGCTCCCATGAACCATGCACCATCCTCTGTACGTGAGTACCTTGAAGGCCACCGTGGTGGAGAGTTCCTCATGACAACTGGGATCAGCGTTTTCAGAGAGGAGAAGGGGAGGATGAACGCTTAATATCTTCCATCAGAGTTATGAGGAGGTCTCCCCAGGTGGGCAGACATACCTATTTATTCTCTGGGGGATGATGAATACTGAACGGAAAATCAAGGAGGGAGGGGGGAAAGAAAGCATACATATCTTGGAAAAGACAAGTACATGTGGTGGGGGGAGGGCAACTTCCTAGTGGAAGAAAGACGCCTAACAATAATTGTAAGTACCTTAAGAGGGGATTGTGCTTGGTAATATGCTCCTAATAAGCCATATTGGTCCAAGTTCCTGTCCACCCCCTTAGGACCCAGGCCATGTGCCATAGAACACTGGAACATTGAATCCTGGATCGTCAAAGGTACACAACATGCTTCCAAGGCCATACCAGAGGGATATGCTGTGGAAATTCCACTAGGTGAACTCGGCTCTACCCAAAACACACCGGTCACCTGAGGATTTAAGAGTAAAATTACATGGTTTGTGGAAAACGGAAGACTGTTCTACCAAGAGTAGGTGGGCTAACCTTCAATCACCACGTCAAAGCCCCACTGGCTGTACTAAGATGTGTAGTATTCTGGTGGACATGTGTCTGCCATTGTAAGTGAATATTACTGTAAATTTTGCTTGACTAGTAACTCCCACTGTGCAAGTTGTTCCCATTCACTTAAGGATTTATTCTGTACAAGTGAATAATTAAGGTATCGCAATGTGTAGTTAGCAAAATGCCCTTTTTCTATAAGGTTTTAAAGTTAGTACCATGGGATAAGCAATGACACTATAAACAGAAGGCACTTATGTTTCAGGGAGATGATCAATGAGATGCTCTACTATAAATTGACAAGGATGTCTCTAAGGTGAGTCAGAGGAAATTATAAAAACGTAGATTCAGGAGTGAATTTTAGACTCACATGTAATCGTAGTTCCATTTTAAAAACAATTAGTTCTTACATCATGACCCTGGTGTTACTCTCCCTTGTGAAGAAAACACTGAAGAAATAGGTGCTATAGTAAAGTGTGGTGAAGGAATTAGATGGTGTCCAGCGATGAGATAGAATCGAATCTGGGGTGTTAAAGGTGCTTCCAAGCCATCATCTAAGGGGGATGTCAACTAATCTTACACAAAAGGAGCATATCATCTGTGATCCAAGGACAGTAAATTATACAATCCAAATCCAAAGGAGGGAATAGTATCAGAGTTTAAATTGTGATATGCTGGTGTTCAGATGGCGATGGCTAAGCACAAAATACATTTGCAGGATCTCCACAGGGAATATGCTTCTGGTGATTTCCTTCTAACCATAATTGAGGGATATGAATAACCTGATTTCAGACAGAGTACAGAAGAGATGACTAGAGTAGATTAAAGTGATAACTATATTTTACAGTTATAGCCTTGTCACTTAATATCCCTTCTTATCCACTATGGGTTTTATTTGATTTTTAAAATTTTATGTGTATGTTTTTGCATGTTGTAGTTTATCTCTATTGTAAGTTGCCATTGTTGGTAACCTTCTTGACTCTGTTATATGTTTGTCACTGATTTTTGTTGTATAAAATTCAGGATAGGTGGATCCATAGAGATCACAACTAGGATAAGGGTTTCTGAGGGGTACGATAGGGCAGGTGGGACTGGGTAAGGGGGAACTGATATCAGGCAGATCAAGAATGAAAAAAATGTTTTGAAACTAATTGTGGTAGCAATTGTACAACAGTGTTTGATATGACTGAACCGTAGAATGGTATGGTGTCTGGATCAGCTCCTAAGAAAATGGTTTTAAACAAAAGGATCATATAACACATTATCTGTGTCCAGCTCTGATTTTTTTTTAAACATCCTATCACTACCTCTAACTAAATAGCAAATGAGCAGATAGCTGAGGATGGGATAATTTTCAGTTTATTCTCATATTTCTTGGAATCATTCATCCAAAACATTTTTATGCTTAAGGAAACCCTTTCTTTTTGTCTGACTGAGATTGTTCATATTGCTAATTTCACTCTTTCCTCCTTCATCTTACCAAGGGAAACTTAAGACTGGTTGTAACTAGTTTATTGGGAATACTCACAAGAATCCGGACTAGAGCGAGAAGAGTGAACTGTGGAGGGAGGAAACCCACAGTGAATCGGAGCTCACACAAATCTACCTGTCCACCTTTGAAGAGCCCAGAGGAATCAGAGAACGTGGTATGGATCCGTATCCAGTGCTATTGAGTCAAGTCCTACTCAAAGTCACCCTATTGAGGGCTTCCTATATTGTTGCGTTTGAATCCATTTTTTCAGAAATTATGTAATTTCATCTCATTGAAGATTATCATCTTTCTCAGCACATCTACTATTTTATACAACGTATGTACTTTTCAAAGGACTGGTCACTCAGAGACAACTGTGTTTTCTATAAGGTACTATATTCTGTGATCATAAATTCAAAGTAAAAAGCAATACAATTATCATTACACCCCACATTTAATAAATTCCCTAGGTTACGAACAGATTGTACAAACAGAAATTTAGTGATTTCTGGTGAAATCACATCTGATGAAAATCCCACTTATTTGCCAGTGTGTGGTACTCTGGTGGCTTGTGTTTCGGTGATTTTGGAATCTATGCCACCTGTATTTCAAACATCAGCAGGGTCCTCACTCAGAGTAAATATGCTTCAGTGGGGCTTCAGACTAAGAAACGACTAGGAAGCAGTAAGAGGCAGCTCAGTTATGAAAGATTAGCCACTGAAAATCTTATGAAAAGCTGAACATTGTCTGATTGTGGCAGTCACAGTCTCCTGTCAACTTGTAAAGGGGGAGAGTCTACTCTGTTCATCCGGCCATATGTTGATGACCTCATTTGGAGGTGCAAAGGATGTTAATAGCTCATCGGAGGCCAGAGACAGACTCTGATGGTCTTCCTGCTGATAAGCCACATGGAGAACCCTGATGGACCCAGAGTCCCTAGAGCTGGCACAGCCACATGGAGAGTCACATCAGCACTGAGATGCTTCCACTGCCACTGGATCCAAGAGACTTTCTACCCACTGTTATCTTTCTTCCTGCGTTTGGCATCATTGCATGTGCTGCGTGAGTCTGAAGAAGAATTTATAAACTGGTAATGGACATATGGGCTAATATTTGATTTATGGACTTGACCTGGACTAGCTGGGATGTTTTCTTAATGTACAATTGCTCTTTAATATTATATTTGTCTGGATACTTTAGAGAAACAAATCCATAGAACTCATGTATAAAGAGAGATTTATGTAAAGGTTAAGTGAGCATCAAGAAAATATCCCAACCCAGTGCTGCCTAAGTCCACAAGTCCAACATTAACCCATATGTCCAACACCAATCCACAAAGTCCTCCTCCAACTCACAAAACAGATACAATGATGTTGACTGCAAGAGGAAAGCTGAGTCAGTGAATGTGTAAACATCTCAGTGCTGGCCGCTGCCACACGGGTGCCCCAGTACCCAGAGCTGCATTAGAGTAGGTCCATATGGCTTCTCCCTGGGGGTGTCTTGCAAGATGTCAGCCTTGCAAGCTGAAGCAGGGAACTGCTAAGGTAGCTGCACCCTGGTGCGACCATCACAAAGCAAGAGACCGGAGAACTAGAAAGGTGAGGTTCACTGAGCCATTTATCTCTCCGCTCTGCAATTAATCCCACATGTGTTTATCGACCAGGTTGGCACAGTAAACTAACTAACTCAGATATAAAGTTCTCTCTTACACACATATGATTTTGTTTCTCTAGTCAACTCAGACTAAGACACTAATATAATGTCAGAAGATGAACCTCAGGTTGTATGGCACTCAAAATGCAAAGTAGATTCAGGTTTATTGACACTTCAAGATGAGAACATTTCATCACAAACATCATTTAGTAATCAAAATGTGTAATGAAGAGAATAAGAATCTAGAAAAAATGGAAGTAGTCAAAAATAAAATGGAACTCAAAAAAATTGCTATTACAGATATGGTCAATTATTGCCTATTATTAACATTTGCCTTCTCTAATTAATGTGACCCTTATATGTTTAGTGTCTACTCCATGACAGGGATTGGGTTAACCCTGAAATGCAGTTTGAGTTAAGCATTTGGTGTTTAAATTTCCTTGAGATTTGGAGTCTACTAAGTAATTCTATCTCCTTAGATTTGCATGAATATCTTCCCTTTTCTAAATCCATAGGTAAATAATGATGCACCATCATTATTTACCTTTTAATAAAAGGTCTTCAAAATCGTAATTGAAAGTGGCTAAGATATGGAAAAAAGTATAGAGGTGAAATACCCCAAATACTTAGATGTATTTTTATGCTATACTTTCCTATTGTTACAGTTTTAAAACTTGCTAGAGCTTAAGTATAAGACTTCCCATTATCTATGCCAAGAGGTACAGTTTCCACTGTATCCTAGCACACATGCTTATTAAGTATAAAAAAGCACCTTGTGCTCAAATAAATGTATTCTTTTTCCCAGCATAAAGCTCATTAGCAGTCTGAGGACTCAATAATGTGAATATTCCCAAGATGAATGATACAAAGATTCATTATCTTCAGGCCACACTGGAATCATTGAACTGAATCATTTTATATCATTACAATTATCTTTGAAGCAATGTACTCATATAAATTTAGCTAAATGCTAAAGTGGCCTATTGACCCAAAGGACACTATTAGTCTTCAGCTTGACAATTACTATATTAGTGCTTAGCAACTAAAGCATAGTTTCCTATTGGAAAATTTTGCTTATTTAATTTTGAATGAAGTAGTAATATTGGATATTTTAGAATTTTTGAAATAAAAAAAATCTGTTATACATTAAGAATTCTTGGTATATAAATATTACCTTTATTTATTATCAAAAGTGAGAGTATTTAACCTACGTGAATCCATTTCTGAATATATGCTATTTAAGTCTTTAAGCATCATCTTTCCAACTCACTGGTGAAACTCTTTCTACCATAGATTATTAAAGTGGGCTTTTAAAATGTCCTAGTCAATTTAAGGTATGTTTCCCACTGGTGATTGTAATATGCAATTTTCAGAAACCATTTCCTTATTTTTAAGGATGTTTTGAGTTTCTCATTTTTAAGTATTTACTTCAGATTGGAAAATTCCTTGAATTCCTAAGTTATTCTTTGACTTTATCATTTCTCCCATTCATTGTATAAAAGCTATTCTATGATCAAAACCAAATTTCAGAGTCTTCTGTGAGCATCTGGTTCCATAAAGGTTTGTTTCCAGACAAGCATAAAGTTTTGTTTCAGAACTAGCAGCCAACTGCGATGTCAACTCAGTCCACATGGAAGAAACACATGAGCATCAGGCACTGAAGGATTGTAAATCACATAAGCTTAAGTCGAGTATCAGAGCCTAAATTGTGAGAAACTGGTTTTCATAAGGCTTTGGATGTCAGTGGGAGCACAAGATCCATCTGCGAAACCGACACAGGAACTAGCCCTCCAGTGACATCCCTCTGTCCACAGTAGTGGGATGGGAGGAAAGTGGTTACCACCCACAGTGCATTAGAGAGATTACTCTAGGAGAACAAAAGGATAAACCTGACTTGAACAGTTAAAACCCTGTCAATTGATGCCCCCTCTGATGCATGTTAGCCTGCTCTCGATTTCAGTATTTTTTTGTTTGTACATATTGGGGTGTCTCTTAGATGTGTTATGTCATTGGGGGTAAATCTCTTGAATTTTTGTTATGTATTAGTTCTATTGTTCAGTATATCAAACTCAGGATTGACGAACCCATAGGGACAGCAAGTAGAATAAGAGTGGAGGGTAGTTGGGGAAGGGGGACGAAGGGTGGGCATCAAAGGGAGCTGATGTCAAGGAGTTCAGGAAGGAAAAGAATGCTTGAAACCGATCGTGGTAGCAACTATACAATATTGCTTAATGTGATGGAACTGTGGGATGATATAATATCTGTATTATCGTATATACTCGTATATATGCCGTTTTTTCAGCACATTTTTTATGGTAAAATTAGTTTTTGTGCTAAAATTAGTAGCCTTGGCTGATATTTAGGTCAGCTTATCCTCAAGTATATATGGTAATTTCCAATAAGATGGTATTGAAATAAAATAAAATAGAATAAAGGGAAATATTTTATTCCTTTTTATCTTTTCTTTTTAATGACTATTTGATTTCTTCATGCATGATGTTTTTGATGTCACCACACAACTGTTCTGACCTGGCCAATAGTATTCATCTGCTCTTCAGAAGGTAGCTTCATCAAATAGGATATAATCATCGTATTTTGACTATCAAAGATTTATATTTTTCAATTTTCATCTGAATTTGTGAATGAGCAATTGATAGATACTAAAAACAACAGGTACACCTTCTTACTTTAACTACAAGCAATACCTGGGCAATTTAAAAAGTAATGGTACTAGGATTCCAGTTCATACATGTATAGGTTAATTCTGAACAAGATACCCTTAAACATATCACTATGATCACTGGATAATTGTAGACAACTACTATCAGTAATAAATTTGTTTTAATGTCATTAGGGTTTCATTTAAAACAGGTCCAATCAAAAGTAGACTCTCAAAGGGAACCTGCTGGGCCAGTTATATTCAAGGTAGAAAGGTCAGCTCAGTTTATCTCACCAATTTTCTCAGGATGCTAGAAGGGCAATCTTGATATGGTTCTCTTGATCAACACAGAGCAAACACAGAGGTCAATGACAACATTTTAAGAACATTGAAAGATGCACTGGTAAGAAAAAGGCCAGAAAAAGTAACTGCTGGGATGTTTTTTCCTATCAGATAATTTATCTGCTCATTCTTCAAGAGTAGCAAGGGATCCAAAAATGTAACCTATGCCCTGATCTTGCTCCTTAAGATTTCCTTTTGTTCCCCACTGAACAAGTAGTCAACTGAGATGTCAAGGAAGTCCACATGGAAGAAGCACGTGCACATCAGCCACTGAAGGACTGTAAATCATACAAGCTTAAGGCGAAGGAGGAAATTGTATCAGGACTTAAATTGTGAGAATCCGCTTTTCAGAAGCTTTGAAAGGCAAAGAACGGTTTAAAGGGACGTCGTTTGGGTTCCTTGAGGACGTCAACCTGTCGTTTCATGTCTCCATTTAATTTGTTGGGAAGGGTTACAGGGACTGAAACAGCGTCTGGAGAACCCTATAGGCCTAGATAGAGGATACGTGGAGGGAAAAATACAATGTATCTTCCTATTTTGATATGTATTTTAATAAAAGTCTCTTTGGTTTTCTATGAATTAGTCGCCAGACTTTTTACCTCACGTACAGGCATAGCTGAACATGCCAATCTAATTAATGAATAATTTACAATCAAAGCTTGTATACCTTTTGAAAATAATAATATCTATGAGTATTTGCAGAACGCAGTTCTATGTGACAACAGATATATCTGTGAAATGATCCAGCAGGACTTGCCCTAGTAAATTATATTGGAATTGTATGTAGTCCAGTGAATGTCATAACTCAGAAAAAAGTACAATAAAGTATGTTCCCTATAGAAAATCATTAATTATTTAACTACAAGTATATATCTGTGTTAAAATGCATACAAACAGAACATGCTGAACATTTATTCAAATGAGTTTTACTGTATTTGGCAGGAGAAATATTTATAAGATTATCACTTCTAGGAAATTAACGATAGTATTTTTTTGAATGGTTATTCTTAAACTCGCGACTGGCAAAATGATTAGTGAGATATTTACTAGATATTTTATTTTCATATAAATCTACCCTATAATAAAATATATATAAATTTATATAAATCAAAAACACTAATACTAAAATTTTGAAGAACGTTTGATAAGTAAACATTTGTAAGTGTGTGTATACACACATGCACACACAAAGTCCTTGAATGAGAGAAGATAGGCATATTGCCTGTCTTAATTCATTATTTTTTCAGGCCCCCAGATCACCTGTATTACGTGAGGTAACAAAACCGACAAAACCAAAAGAATCAGGTTACGAGAATACATCGAGATGAAAGACAATCATCTAACAGTTGTTTCAAATTTTGAACAGTGTTGCTTAGTAACTGGATTGCAAGTAGTTTTATTGAATTCAAAGACTTATTTTAAAAATAACTGTTTAAAATCGCTCCATCTCCATCATTTTTAATTTAACCCTGCATTGTCATCCATCAATAACTTGCCTGTGACAAAGTATCAGGACTTACTTCTGGTAAAAAATATTAACAAATAAAGGGTGTTAAATAAGAATTGAACAATTTAAATGAAGTCCTTTACAGAGGACAACAATTTCTTCCAGTTAATGCAAAACACAGTTCAAGAAAAAAATGTTGAAGCATATTCTGTACGGTGACATAATGTAAACGTCAGTTCTGTCACATTACTTCATCTCTTCTGGACAATAATACTTTTCCTTTTATTTTTAAACTGTGTGTGTGTGTGTGTATGTGCACACGCAATTGAACTGCTCACTTGAAATTGGCTAAAGCCCTCATTTTCCTAAAGTATCTCTATAAATACTTTCAAATATGGCTGATTTAATAAAAATCCTTAAAAGAAAAAATCTTGGAAATCTTTTAGATTTTATCTTCTCTAGGTGCATATCATACTACATATACCATATCAGAGGGTTATAAATTTGAAAAACAACTGTGGTAGTTACATATTCTGGTGTCAACGTGAGACTATTAAGAGTGAAGGGATGGAGTTTAGCTTGTCAATCAGGTCGCACCTTGATGAACACATTTGGAGGTGGTATGGACACAGATACACTCCCTGCGACACATTCCTGTTGACAAGACAAATGGAGCTATGCTGAAGGCAGCCAGAGCCTTGGAGCTGGAGGAAACACATGAAGACCCCACCAGCACTAAGATGCTTCCATCACCACTGGATCCACAAGACTTTCCACCCACTGGCTGTGATCTTCCTGCGTTCAGCATCATTGCATGTGGTGTGTGAGTCTGAAGAGGAATTTATTGATTGGTATCAGACATATGGGCTAATGTCAGCCTTATGGACTTGATCTGGACTGGGCTGGGATGTTTTCTAATTTACAATTACTCTTTTATATAAAGCTCTTTCTTATACACAAATGAGCATCCTGGATTTGTTTCTCTAGTCCACCCAGACTAACACACCAAATAAACATACTTGTTACAGGTTAAAGGAATTGATCAACTCCTTTGGACTTAAAGCTGTCATGCCCTGTATACAGCAGAAAAGGAAGACTGAGAGCTCAAGCTATAGATTTAGAAGTTTTTACTTCAGATCAAACCTCTTGCTTTTGAAGTTGCCCAATAATATGCAATTTAAGGCAAAAATATATTTGCCAATTTCATATTTTATTAGCTTGTAGAGACATGTATTAGTTCTAAAGACATAGTTCTGCTGTAGTGAAGAAGTGTTATTGAACTTTCTACCCTGTGTGTAACTCTCGTTTTCTTGAAAAGGATTCAGTCACAATTTATTTTAATATATATGGATTTTAAAAAATCAATTTATTGGGGCTCATACAATTCATCACAATACATACATCAATTGTGTAAAGCACACCTATACATTTTTTGCCCTCATTATTCCCAAAATTCGCTTTCCTCTTGGATTCCCGGAATCAGCTCATTTTCCTTTTTTTCCCTCCCCCTGCCTTCCCCCTCCCCCCTCCCCCATGAACCCTTAATAATTTATAAATTATTATTATATCTTATATTACACTGCCCGGCATCTCCCTTCACCCACCCGTCTGCTGCCCGTACCCCAGAGAGGAGGTTATATGTAGATCCCTGTGATCTATTCCCCCTTTCTACCTTCCCTCCTGGTATCACCACTGTCACCCCTGGTCTTGAGGGGTTCATCTGCCCTAGATTCCCTGCGTTTCCAGTTCCCATCTGTACCACTGTGCATCATCTGGTCTAACCAGGGCTGCAAGGCAGAATTGGGGTCATGGTAGTTGGGGGAGGAAGCGTTTAAGAACTAGAGGAAGGTTGTGGGTTTCATTATTGCTATACTATGTAATATGCCATGTATTTTAGCCTCAAAAACTTTCCAATATATGAGTATTTCCCTTGTTTCAATAATAATTCACCCTATATTATTGACTAGTTTAATTAAATTGTTATTAGAATAACTCAAGGCTTCTTGGAGGTTACCTATATTATCTCTCAAATGGTTGATAATGCTGTCCACTAAAGTGGAGAGATATATGGCTAAACCTTAGAGATACGCATTTTGAGCTCATACTTAACCGCAAGCCCTAACCTCAAGAAATAACTTGTGATGATCACACAGAGAAATTGTCTTGGAAATAATCTTCAATCATATTTTAATTATCTTAACTTTTCTATATTGGTTTTTGCTTTTTCATTTTAAACAGCTCACTGTTCCTGTTGCCCTAAACAACACAACTTTAGTCATATATATACTTTAAGTCAACTCAGAAGATAAGTAAAATATAATATTACCCATGTAAGCTTGTACATATATAAAGAAGCATAAATTGCTTTCAGTTAGGTTTTATATAAGTGATCCTGCCAACATAATTATTTAAATGCATATTTATTGGATATCCTTAGATAGAGCTGTTAAACCTAGATACAATTTATGTATGTTCATTTGTTTTCCTTTTTATCCTTATGGAAAATACCCTTAACTCTTATCCCTAAAAGTTGTTGTGGCAACTTATTGTGAAGTTGTTTTCTGAAGAAAGATTTATATTTTTTCATATTTATTTTCCAGACCTTGGGAAATCTTTGTAAGAGGGATTTAACCAGTGCTTACTACTCTATCTCACCACTTTCCTTTGAACTTAACATTATTGTTTTCTGCCTTAAATTTTAATACATAAATTTGTGTTCTACATATCTCATACAACTTTTTCAGTATCATTCTCTTTTTATAAAAACTTATGCTATTACAAATGTCAATGTTTCATATACAATGAATAATATCCTAAAATATGACAAAATAAGTTCACATGTAAAAAATAAATTTCCTTTAAAATTAAAAAAGTCCTTGCTAATAAAGTAATATCAAGTATTATCTTTTATAAAAAATAAAAACACAGCTTGTATTTGTAAAAACTCCTGTGCTATTTAAACTTATTATAATTGGAGGTTAACATCTAATTTTAAAAAATACAATTTGCTTTACTTTTTTAATGTTTGAAAATATAATAACATTTGTTCTTGATAATGGTCACATAAAAATGATTGTACTTTGTGAATTTTACACTAATGTTTCCTTATGTTGTAGTATTCTTCAGTTTTGTGCTATTTCACTAAGGCTTTTACTCTCTCTCTGTCTAGAAATCTGTTACTCTTGCAAATAAGCAGACAATATTCAGGGCAATTATTAATCAACTTTTGTGCTTCAAATAATGAAATTAAAAGCTAGACTAAGTTAAACATTAATTTTACCAAGAATCAGAGATTTTTTGATATTTGCTTCTATGATCTAGAAATAGAACTTTATTTTTTAATCAGTTAAAATAAATATATATATATATGTTTGCATATCTTTATTCAGTACTTTTAATTCAAATTGATCCTGATGCTATGATTCATATATATATATTAAGTATTTTACTGATTTATTTACAATTATTAGAATTGTAATATGTGCATAAACATCAAAATCAACAAACAAAATCTAAGTATCATATGTAGTTATATGAAATGGCTTTAAGATATAATCAAAATTGAAACCTACTGCTGTCAAACTCAATTTTAACTTACAGCAACCCTATAGGAAACAGTAAAATTGCCCGATAGAGTTTCCAAAACTAATTGTTATAGAAGCAGATTGTTATAACTTCCTCCCACAGAGTAGCTACTTGGTTCCCCAATTTGTCAGCAATTGAATACTAAGTCGGTCTCCACCAGGGGGTCCTTATTGCATATCTAGTGTAATAGTGTATGTTGACTTTGAAAAAAAAGAGACCGCTTGTCCTCTGATCTATGTACAATATATATCAAACCCACTGATATTATAACTTAAAGGCTTGTGACTAAAGATATCAATTAAAATCCAATTTACTAATGGCATTCAAAATACAGTATCCCATAGAAAATGCAGTATATTTATTTAAATAAATATCCCTAGCACGTGTTTCTTGGTAAATGTTTACTGATAGCTGAATTAGAATTATATAAAAGTAACAATGTTTACTGTAAATATTTAGTTTGTTAGGATCTATGATACTTAGCTTTATAGTGCCAACTAGGCTTCTGTAGGGACATGTGGGCAGAGTTTAATCAGGTCACAGAGTGACCGAGATAAATGTCTTCCAAGGCCAACCTCCTTCTCTCTTTCTCCCTTGTGATCAAACCAGTGTGTTGCTGCTTGAGCTAGTCCTTTGCCTCAGTCATTGCTGCACTACCTCGGGCCATCCAACCCATGGATCATGACGCCTTGCTGTATATTGCTAGAGCTGAGGCTCCTTTCAAGCTTGATTCTCTACATTGCTGGTGGATCATGGTGCCTTTCATGCATTGCTAGAGCTTTCTACTCCATCAGAGCATCTGCTTTTCTAAGCTCCCAAGCTACTGGCTGTTGTTATTCCACCCTGCTGCCTGCTGCCTGCATGCAGACAGTCTGTCTTGCCTAAAGGCAGAGTCCTCTGTTTGCTTCCTTGACCTTGGACCAGCAGTCAGCTTGGGTTGAATGACCTCCACTGTTGACCAAAGTGATTTGAACTGGCCTCTGTACTGCTGTGTGGATTAATGAGCTGTTATATTCCTTTTCTCATATATATCCTGGTTTTGCTTTTCTACAGAACCATGCCTAACACAGGATCCACATAGTCAAATGCCCCATAGTCAATAAAATACAAGTACATATATTTCTGCTTTTCTTTACTTTCAACTTGTATCCATCTGACATGAACAATGGTCTCCTTCATGCCAAGTATCTTGAATTTTTGGCAGCAACCTGTGGATGTGCTGGCTACAACAGTTTTTGAATTATTTTTACCAAATATTACAGCTATGTAATATTAATGATATTGTTCAAAAATTTCAAGTTCTGCTGTGTAACTTTTCTCTGTAATAGACACATATATGCATCTTTTCCAGTCAGTTGGACAGGTAATTTTCTTGGCAGGGACAAGTACTTTGTCAGCTTTCTATTTGGCTACTTCCAATACCTTATAAGCTTGTTAAAGCATTTCAATTAGTATTCCTTCAATTCCCGGAGCCTTATTTTTCAGTTACCACTTTCAGTACAGTTTGGACATCTTCCTTTAATACCATTGGTTCTTGATTATATGGTAATTTTTGCAAAATGTGGACATCAATAAATTGTTTCCAACACAATATTGCTGTATTCCTCTGATCTTTCATTGATTCTAGCATCAGTCAATATTTTGCCCATGGAATCCTTGAATATCACCAATCAAGGATTCAACATCTCCTTCAATTCTTTCATTATGAAGTACGCTGAGTGTATTGCTCTTGATTGGTTTTCTAACTCCAGGCCTGGCACATTTTACTACAATATTATACTTTATCTTCTTTATCCTCTGAAATTTTCTATTTGGCTCTATTACTTCATAATTTCTTTTATTTGCTTTTGCAAGTTTTAGAGTATCAAACATCCCCTATGATTTCTCTTTTTTTATCTTTTTTAATGACTTTGTGTTTTCTCCATGTATGATGTTATTGATGTAATTCTCCATGGGCTAAATCATCTATCATTAGTGTCAATAAATCAAATCTCTCCATGAGATGGTCTTTAAATACAGGCGAGGTATACTCACCATTTTATTTTGGCTCTTATGGACTTGTTTTCATTTTTTCCTGCTTCACCTTGACCTTTCATAGAAGTAATTGATTATCTGTTCCACAATGTGCCCTTGACTTGTTTGGGCTGATGATATTGAGCTTCTTTATTGTTGCCCCACAAATATAGCCAATTTTATTCTTATATATTACATCTAGTAGAGTGCATGTGTATGGCCAGTGTCTTTGTTGTGGGCAAAAAAAAAAAGGTATTTACAATAAAGAAGTTGTTAATACCACAAAATTCTATCTTGTGTTTCCTAGCATTGTTTACGTCACCAAGTCTACAATTTTCAACTATTATTTCACCTTTTCCTTGTTTCCTATTTTGCACCTCAATCACCAGTAATAATCAATGCATCTAGGTTACATTTTTGATCAATTTCATCCTGAAGAGGTTGGTATTATTATTGAAATCTTTCAGAATCACCTTAACAGTTACTGGGTATATTTGAATCATGAACAGATAGAGATAATTATCATTAAATCCATCGGAGTCAGTGAACTAGTCAGTTGACATTTATAAAGCTGTGTTGTTATCTCTCCTTGTAGCACATATAAAGAACTCTTGTGGCATAGTGGGTTACACATAGAGCTGCTAACCTCAGCCATTCAAACCCACCAGTTGCTCTGAGGAAGAAATATGAGGCTTTCTGCTCCTCAAAAGATTTACAAGCTCAGAAACCTCAAAAGGTTGTTCTATTCTGTTTGATACAGTTACTCTGACTCAAAATCAACCTGATGACAGTAGATTTAGATTTAAATTTTTAGATGGTAAATATTGTTCCAAGTTATTGAAGGAATATACAAATTTTTTAATGAAGCTATTATTTCCTAACCCTTGAGGTAAATAGAGCAAGATTTCTTTAAATTTATCCAAACAACTTGTAAAGTTTGTATTCACAATAGCAGATCTGTTGCTGTAGAACAGATTTTGACTTGGCAAGAAGGAGACAGAATCATTTTTTTTCCCTTTTCAACTGATGATCTCTAGACTATTCTTTCCACTCCCAGCTGGTTAGTCTAGTGTTTTCATAGGATGAGCTGGAAACAAAAGGAAGATGATAGACTACAGTTTAGACCTTTTCCCCACTGGATCTGCTGCCACACGCCCCCCCCCACCCGCTGCCGTAGAGCAATGTTATGGACCAATTCTTGATGCCCATTATATGTTAGGCTACAAACAAAAGATCTACTTTAATATACTTGAAATACACTATGAATTTTTAAAATACTGAATACTGAACCATGCTAAAACTTCTATGAAGCTTCTCACTTAAGAAACGGAAAACTCTGGTGTGAGTATGACAATGTAATCCCATATAAAAACTTAAGCAAAAAAAAAAACCCAGAGAAGTTGTAAATGATATCTTTGAATTGACATATATATTTTCATATTCATGTTCATGGATAAATAACATTTAAAATACATTTAAGGTATTTTAAATACATTTAAATACATTTAAAATACATTTAAGGTATATTTCTGCAAATTATGTAGACTTGTTTCTCTGCAAATCAAAACTTTACTTTACAAATAGAATATCTTTTTTTCTTGAAATTATGCTGACAATGATTTCCATTGAAATCTGAAACCATTAAGAAAAGCATTTTCACAAAAGGAAAAAAAATTAGTGTAGCTTCTAAAGTCAAATGTAGCAACACTCTATTTGAAATTTCTCTTTTAGAGTTCTACATTGCAATAATCACTTTCAAATGTCATTTGTCAGTACCCAAATCTATTTTACATTTATTGAGCTTTTTTGAATAGGTTCTAAGTTTATTACTTCAGTCACTTTCAGTGAGATGTATCAAAGGCAATGTCCGTGTAACAGCTAGTATCTCACCAGCAATCACGATCAAATTCACTGAGGCCTATATAGTGCCAGACAGTATCTTAGAAGTTCCACATGCAACACAAGCACACATTTAGAACCTCCAAAAGCTAAGATACA
Organism: Echinops telfairi; assembly: GCF_000313985.2. NCBI lineage: Eukaryota > Metazoa > Chordata > Mammalia > Afrosoricida > Tenrecidae > Echinops > Echinops telfairi. The sequence continues at coordinate 2,951,809 of NW_022107432.1, read as the reverse complement.
AAGCACTTTATAGTCAGACCATTTAATCTCCAGAGATTTGTATTGTCCAAGTTCTCACAGTGGTTGTAAGTGCCACTATTTGTCATTCTGAAAGTCACATAATTAAGCAAATCTAATTGGAACATCTCCTTCTGACTCAGAGGCCCACCCCTTTGAAGAGGCAAGACTGTATCATAACTAAGAGTGTGATCGAATTCTAAGAGCTACATAATAATTTGGGGGTTTTATTAGTTTATAATGTCTCTCTTTCTCCCTTTCTTTTTTGTGATATATGATTTAAAAAAAAATAATTTTACTGGAGGCTCTTACAGCTCTTATAACAATCCAGACATCAATCAAGCATATCTGTACATATGTTGTCATCATTTTCTAAACATTTACTTTCTATTTGAGCCCTTCATATCAGCTACTCTTTTCTCCCTCCTTCCTAGCTTTTCACCTTTGTTAGCCCTTGATCAATTATAACTTATTGTTATTTTCATATCTTACACCGACTGCTATCTCCCTTCAACCACATTTCTGTTGCTCATCCCCCTTGGTAGGATGGAGGTGGTGATTAAGTGTTGTGTTAGGTAGGGTTCTCTATACAGCACAGAGGAAAAATAACAGCTAATTAGTCCACACAGCACTACAGAGGGCTCAGTTCGACTCACTTCTGTGGAACAGTTAATATACTGGAAGTCCTTCAACTCATGAGGGCTGCTGGGTCCAAGGTCAAGGAAGCAGAGTCTTCCCTCGGGCAATGCAGGCAAAGTCCACCATTGGCAGCAGATAGCGGGACAGGTTACCAATAGTCAGCAGCTCAGGAGTTTAGTGAAGCAGGCCCGCATGGGATAGCGACAGGATCCACCAGCCTCAAGCTCAAGCAATGTACACACCAGCAGTGTGACGAAGCAGATCTCGAAGGATCTTCAAGCTCTAGCACAACAAACCATAGGCTCACTTATCTCATAGGTAGTGTAGCTCACAAGTTGAAGCAAAGCACTAGCTAAAGCAGCTGTACTCTGGTATGATCACCAGAGAGCAAGACAGAAGGGTGGGCCATGCAGTGCCATTTCTCGCTTTGCCCTCCAATCAGATTGAAACCTGATTAATCCTACATGTTCCTATTGGCCAGGTTGGCACAATAAACCTAGCTATCACAGGCATTGATCACTGCAATCAGTTTGCCCTTCTTCCCGCCCTCCCCCCACGTTGCTCTATCCTCCTGGTATCACTACTCCTATTTCTGTTCCTGATGGGTTTATCTGATCTGGATTCCATGTGTGGTGAGCTATTATCTGTATCAGTGTACATGTTCGGGTTAGCCAGAACTGAAAGCAAGACTGGGGTCATGAGAGTGGGAGGTGAGGAACCCTCAAAGAGGAATATTGTGTGTTTCATCGGTGCTAAACTGTACACTGGTTGACTCATCCTTTCCTTGGGACCCTTCTGTGAGGGATGTTCTATTGTCTACAGATGGGTTTGCGCTCTCTGCTCTAACTCCCCTCATTCTCAACATTATGTATGCCTTTAATAATGTGGTATCTCATGGGTGTCTAAAATGAGCAAAACACTGGATGAGGCACTGTCTAATTTGAAACAATTTCCTTGAAAAGAAAGTAAGGAGATAAAATGTACAAGGAGAGATAAAATGAATAAGGAGGGCCTAATGCAATTCTTCTTATACTTGACCCACTGTCCGAAAGTACCCCTGCTTCTTTGAACCCATTTGACCAGGGAAACCAAGTATGTGCATACCGCTGCCTCAAATCAGAAAAATATAAAGCCACAGATAAGAAGTAAACTGGGTCTATGATATAGGGAGGGATGGTGTGAAGAAGCCACACATTTTAAAGTAATAAATGACTAATTTTAAAAAAACATAAGGATAAACATACATTTTAGTCAGCAAGTATACAATCAATTATCTGAGTAATGGTAAGAAAGAAAGGAGTCCCTGCTTAGTTACTGCTTGGTGAGTACTACGTACGGGTCTATGTGCTGTATTGACTCATTAAAGCAGAACTCCCAGCTAACCAGCAATGGACATTTGAGGGACCTTCAAAGAGTTCTTGGAAATGGTCCATTATAATTAAATTCCATTTTTTTCATGAAAGTTTTAAATATCCTTCAAATAATGGAAAAGAAATAAAATACATTAACACAGAGATATATAGTAGAATCCATCCATATGTTCAGTGATTTTCATGTGTTGCCCTTGCTTTCATTTTCTTCTTTTCCCACATTAGTAGATCCAAATGCAAGTTGCAACATCTAGGAATTGGTGTACAAACCAAATGCATGACATGACTCACAAGATTGGACAGTGATAAACAAGAACAGCCTCATTCGAGGATGCTGAATGGTGCTGTGTTGGGCAACAGTGAAACACCTGGTAAAGCTATCACTTGTGATAACTTTGAAGGCAGAAAATATCCCCATGAATCTGTGGCTTTAGGCACAAAGGTTGGACATATTTATGTTAACAGCAAAAGGATCTTCTAATGGCTGCAGTTTTAAAAGTCTTATATTAAAGAGATGATGTTAGAACCATTTGATTTCTTTTCCTTTTGTGTAATCAAATATATTTCAGAAGGTAGGGACTGGAAAGGTTGAAAATAAATTTTTTAAAACTCTAAATAGTAAAAGATAAACTTGGGAAATTCTTTGAAAACAAAGGTCAATTCAAATACAAGGATAACATCAGGAATGTAGCTATTATTTCGACTTAAAACAACTGAATAGATTAGGATGGCATTTAGTTGATTCTTTGAACAAATGGCTCATTCAAAGGACTGGTGCAGACATCTGGCTGACTCAAGACACCCAAGTCACAGTCTGGAAGTGTGGTTGATGTGGTGCCTGAAGAAATTTTCCAAAATCAGGGGGAAAAACTGCACTAAATAAACACAGAGTCCATGTGGCATAAGGTTTAGGTGTTAGATTACTAAACAAAGCCAAGATTAGAATGCACCAGCGGCTACATGGGAGAAAGATGTAACCATCTCTCTCTGTAAAGTTTACAGCCTAGCAAACCCTGTGGAGCAGTTCTATAGTCCGACATTGGAATGCAATGAATGTTGAATGAACAACATTCTAAAATAAAAGAGAATGTGATTATTTGGGATTTAGAATTGCCAAAATGTTCTAAAGATAGGAACGATGTTCAATCTCTTCTTGTTATCGTGTGCCTTTGGGGTGACTGCAGGTCATTTTGCTAGTAGGTGCCATCGAGTCAGTTCCGATTCATAGCAATACTATGTGCATCAGACCGAAAGACGGCCCAGGCCCATGCCATCCTCATCCTCATTGTTCTGTTTAAATTTATGTGCAGCCATTGTAGTGATCCATTCCATTGACAGCCTTCCTCTGTTTTCAGGGTGCCTCTAGGGAGCAAGCTGTTTTCCTCCAGGGACTAGTCCTGCCTGATAGCATGTCCATATTGTATCAGAGGCAATCTCACCATCCTTGTTTCTATAGCATGTTTGGACTGTACTTCTTCCAAGACTGAATTGTTTGTTCTGGCAATCAATGGCATATTTTATATTTTTAACAACACCATAAATCAAATGCAACGATTTTTGTTCGGCTTCCTTATTTGTTATCTACCTTTCTGATGAATTCCCCAGAGGATTCTGAATAATAAGAAACTGAATTGCAAGTCTCCAATAGTGGAACTGTGATAGCGTCAAGGGATGATCATGGAGACTTCCAGTGTGCTCTGTTCTGCCTTGTGCTAAAGATCATCCAACATCAGTTGTAGCAGAACATTGACAGCGAGATGCCCGAGGCTCAAACTAGATTCAGAAGGGGACTTGGATCAAGGGATATCATTGCTGATGTCAGATGGATCATTGCTGAAAGCAGAGAATAACAGAAAGTTGTTTAATTATGTTTTATTGACTTTGTCAAGACATTTGACTACGTGCATTATAACAAACTATGGATAGCCTAGAGAAGAATGGTAATTTCAGAACCCTTCTTTGTGCTCATGCAGAACGTGTGTGTGGATCAAGGGGCAGTTATTTGGACAGCACAAATGCATAGTCTGTGGTTTAAAATCAAGAGAGATGTGCATCAGGGATGTATCTTCTCTTTGAATCTGTATGTGGAGCAAATCATCAGAGAAGCTGGATTGTATGAAGAAAAATTTGGCAGCAGTATTAGAGGAAGATTTTTGATATGCAGAGGACACACCTTTCTTAAAATTTAGTAAATTTTGAAATTCAACATAAACTAAAAGGTAGGGTTTGTAAAGTCCATCCATACTGATTTTGGATTTCCAAAGTATAAAGGGACGGGTGGAGAGGAAAGCGCCATTAAGTTAAATCAATGTAGCACATTCTTTATTTAATGTTCATTGAAATCCCAACTTTACATACAAGGACATCTCCTACTTGGTTTTCATGTCGGTATGTTATTGTGTTATTATTCATAGTATATTATAGACAAATTTGTATCTAGTATTGTAAATTTCAGATCATGTGCTGCTCCTGGTTTCCATTAAAAGGTCTGTGTTGATGTCTGGTTTATTTTGGGGATGAAGTAATATACATTTTGAGAAAGGTTTTACATATATAACAGCTGTTCATTAATTATTTCTTTCTTCGCTTGATAACGGTACTAATATAATATATGCCACTATGTTTTATTTTTTTCCAAAGTAGAAACATAGAATGGAATAGCTTAAAGAGATATCACATGCCCACCCCCCAAACAAAATTTAAAAACACCAAGATATAACCTACAAGAAACCATTAAATTGTCCAGGTTCTATTTGTTCTGAACTATTTTTTTGTTATTATATGTGTCCATTTCGTTCTCACTTAGATCTTCCAATAACTCATATTCAGCTGGCTTTCCTCTCATCACTGTTTCAGCAAGTTTGGGCTAAAAGTTAACATTTTACCTTCCTACAGTGCATTCTATTTTATTTTGTAATTGTATGACAAAAGACTTAAACAACAATTCACAGAATGGAATTTTTGGCAACACTATAGGTACTATATATGAGAGCTTCTGAACAGAAGATCATTTTCAAAGGTTTTCCATGTTATTAAATTTAATTCAACCACCAATCAGTTTCATAGATGAGAAAATGTGTCATTGTAGGGTTAAGCGAATTATCTACAGTCATCGAGTGGCAGAATAAAATATCGAAATTCCAAACTCACTGATTTTGGATTGATTTTGAGCAGAGAGACCCTCCAAATCTGAGGCTATCAATCTTTATAGGCTATAAATCATCAATAATTGATCTTTGTTTTGTAGAGTGACTGGTGGTTTTGAACTACTGACCTTTCAGTTAACAGAAGAACACATAACCTTTAACCTATGATCCCAGTAGAGGATGTTTATGTTATGTATTTTTAGTAGAAACTATATTAACAGATATTATGAAATAGCTACTGACACACACACACGCGCGCGCGCGCGCACACACACACACACACACACACACACACACACACGATGTCTCCTCCCTTCAGAGCATTAATACAGAGCCAGAATCAGCTATGGTTTGCCTGTCTAATACAGAGTGCTGCTTGTTTTGTATGTCACATTTTATTTAAAAATAGTCACATTCATTTATTTACATATTTTTTATGGGAGAGCTGCGACCCCATGTCCCATAAAGCCAATAATATTTACACTCTGGCCCATTACAGAAAATGTATCCTAACCCTTTGAACAGAACATGAAATATAAAAGTCTATTCCTCCACTCCCTTGTTGTAAATTATGCCAGCATCAGCAGACGCTCCTGGTTGAGACTTGGGGGCAGTGTAAACACACGGACTTGGATCTGTGCTCCTTTCCTGTAGGTCCTTCTCTGCCTGCCCTGGAACAGCAGCTGGGGATCCTAGCAGGTATGTCACGTCCATGACAAAGACGACTCCTTCTGCCATCAACACCTACTCTTCCTTTTCTGTTTGCTCCCCCACCTGATCTCCTTTTATACTCTTCTTCAGTCCTGATCACATTGCCACAGCAACTTGCTTGCTGTTCTTCCAGAAATACAGAGAATCCTCTGTTTAGAATACTTGCTCTTAGCTTTTCCTTTGCCCACACTACTAGCATGGAGATGTCCTGTCTGTTTCTCTTTTGAATGTTACTTAATTAAATCTTCTCAGTGAAGTCTTTCTATTCTGTATAAAATGACCAATCATCAACCAACTTGCCCACACCATTCTCTAATCTCTTTTTGTTTTTACCCCATCACACATCCTTTTGGTTACATGAAGTATAATCTATATATTGAAAAATAAACTACTTTTAAATTACCTTCTTTAATTTCTCTCCTTGACATTTATCTCTTCCACAATACAATTTAATTCACTGTTTTTATTATTGTTACTTTTATTTTAGATCTTAAATTCCATTGTATCATTTAATGTAAGCTTTTTTTAGGGCAAGTGATTTTGTTTGTTTTATTCATAGAGCATCCTCGGAGCTTTAAACAGGATCTTGACAAAGAATTTAATATGTGTTTTCTCACTTAATCCTTACCTGGTGATAAGCTATGTGGCTTTTGTTACCACATAAAGACACTGAGATCCCTTAAGCTTGTTACGTGCTATTGGCCACACAGCTAATGAGTACAGTTGCCATGATTTTAATTTAGGGATTGTGAAATCAAAGAAGACAACTTTAATTATAATGCATGATTATCATCTTAGCTGCTCTGTAGAATAAAGTCCAGGGAGCAGAGGTGGATATTCACATGGCACTGGAGTGAATTAAGTAAGTAACTGTTGTTAAAACCTTGAAGAAAATGAATGATCTTATAATGGAATGTAAAGAACAGAAAGGTTGAAAATATATAAAACATAATAAGGCTTATATAAAAAATATTCCATTTAAAATTTGTAATGAGGTGAAAGAGTAGCAAGAAGAGGGGAAGAACTAAAGGTAAGTAAGTTCCAGGTAAAATTAAAATGTTCAGAAAATAATATAATAATTTGCTTAGGGAATATACAGGAGTCATTTCTAAAGGACATATTAAATGGTGTACTTTTATTTATTACCTCAAAAAAATAAACATTCATATATCCATATATATATATCTTCCCAATACCCTTATACAAATATGACAAAAATATATGCCTGTAATTGCCACAAAAATAATTATTGCCTACAATTCAGTTTGTACATAAAGTATTTTAGTTCATGTTTAATTTTGAGTTATAATCTAAAGCTTACAGACTTCATCTTAGAAAATTTTGCTGCTATTGTTAACTCATGTTCTTCTTCCAGCATGTTCAAATATCATAACTGTTATTCTTACCTATTTGAACCCTAAGTATATGACAACGTATTTTATAAAAATTATGCTGATTAACTCTCTTAATATTAATTAACTCTACATAATGTTGTATATAATCTTCTAAGAGGCCTTTCATTGTATTTTTAATTTTGTTTGTTATTTATTATTGAAAAATGATATGAAATTGCCAATTTCTCCTTATAAGTCAGGATATGTGTTCTTTACATGTCTTGTGGCGATGCCGCCGGATGTTCTTAGATCCCGTGTTGGTGTGATGTTCCGGTGACCTTTTCATCTATCTGATGAGTGCTGCTGTCAGGTGCCTCGAGTTGATTCTGACTCACAGTCGCCGATGTGCAGCGGAAACCAACAGGGCCTGGTGTGCACCTTGCGGACATGTGGCTATGCTGGAGCGCCTTGGCGGATCCATTGTGCCACTTCTTTGGTCTTCCTTTTTTCCAGTAGCCTCCACGTTACCGAGCAGGCCGTCCTTCTATAGGGACTAGACTGGCCTGATAACAGGTCCAAAATATGTGAGATAAAGCTTCAAAGTCCTCATTTATAATAATTATTTCAACTACACTTCTTTAAAGACCTGGTGGCATAATGGGTTGCATCTTGAAAGCAAAAGGTGAGTAGCTCAAACTCACTAGCTCTTCTGTGGGAGAAAGATGAGATTTTCTACTCCTATAAAAATGTACAAGAACCCCAAGAGAACACAAAGGGGCTGTAGATCTCTGTCCCATATCGTTACTAGGAGCCACGGTGGCCTGGTAGGTTACATGTTGGGTTGCTAAACTCATTCCAACCCATTGGTGGAAGGTCAGAACTTTGAAACTACCAGCTGCTCCGCAGAATAACGAGGAGGCTTTCTACTCCGACACCCACTAGGCCAATGTACCTGTCCCACGGAGTCTTTCAGAGTCAGGACCACCTCAATGGCAGTGAGTTTACACTGCTACTACGAGTCAGTTTACTTGAGGGTCGGGAGTTTGCTTCTCTTGAGATTTCTTCCAAGATAAATGTGTTCATGCTGTTCATATCTTATGATAGGTTCAATATCTTGCTCAACAACAGAATTCAAATGCATCCATTTGCTTCTGGTCTTTCTTGCTCAGCTTTTAAGTGCATATGGGTGGTTGAAAATACCATGGCTTGGGTCAGGTGCACCTTAGTCCTCAAAGCGACATACTTGCCCTAACACTATTAATGCCTTTTGCAGTAGAGTCAATCCATTGTTTGGTTTCTTGAGGTTGTTTCCAGGAGTTTTGATAACAGATGTAAGTAAAATGAGTTTCTTGACAGCTTGAATCTTTTTTCTGTTTATTGTGATGTTGTATATTGGCTCTTTATGTTGGATTGTAATTAATACTAAAGACTGTATTCTTTGATCGTCAACAATAAGTGCTATAAATCCTTCTGGCCTTCCACTAGCAAACTTAACATTTGCAGATTGCAGGTTGTTAATAAGCCTTCCTCCAATGCTGATACCAGTATTTGTTAACATACAGAATGAATAGTATGGTGGACGATATAAACCTGACACAATTGTTTATGATTTAAAGTCATTCCGTTTCCCTTATGATAGTTCAAAAGCTGTTTTTTAGTCTATAGACCAGTAGCATATGAATAAATCCAACATGATGGAATTATCATTCTTTACAAAGTCACCTATGGAAAAAAAATCCCTGCCTGCATTGATGACAACTCACAGTCATCTGTGGATTTTCCAGTTGTAACTCTCTGAGAGTAGAAAGCTCCACCTTTCTCCAGTTGAATGCATCTGCATCCTCAATAAAACACTACTAACCATCTTCCTGGTAGTTTATGCTTTAAGCTATGATAATCTGCCATTAGCATGGATACCCTTTTTCCATTTAATCTTATGAACCTATCTTCAGAATTTGGGGCAGCATAAACTACTTTTTAATTCCCTTCAAGAAAAGTGTACTACCATGTAATATTAATGATGTCCCCATCATATCCATATTCTTTTTAGTCACCACTTTGAGGGGCTGGAAGGATGAGCACAGCAGTTATGTAAAATTGTTAAAATATGACTCTTTAATCAATATCTTTGTATCATTGTCTTACACCAGTTTCTCCAAAGAAGAAAGGCTCTCAACAGAGAGAGGGAAAGAGAGAGGGACAGATAGATCTGTCCAGGTCCAGCAAAGTTCCATACCATTAGGTCAGATGTGGAGATGAATGCTTATCCTGTGGACACAGGTAGACCCACGAGGGATGGAGCACTGTAGGCTAGTGGATGCAGAGTCAGGTCAGGATTGTGATGATCCCAAAGTTGACAGGTCAGCTGGCAAGCTACTGATAGCTTCCAGGATTGCCAGGTAACATGAAAGGCTGCTGGCTCAAGTGTGAAGAACTGGAGGTCAATGAGCCAGATACAGGATGCAGATACAACAAAAAGCAAACCAGCTTTGTCACAGTGTTCACTTATATAAGTTCATCAGAACCTCTAGGAAATATTCTTTCAATTGCAGCAAGGCTCTGATCACTCCACCTTTACCTTCTTACAAAGGCTTGGCTGCTCACAGATCAAATTGTAGAATTGATTACAATGTGTTAGGTCACCTCATGGGGCATCAAAATCCTCACTGCTAAACAACTAAGTATTCTGACCCAAATAAATTTCACTCTATCCCAAATGCCACACAATTCTTTGTGGTCCAGTGACTGTATTTCACCGCTGAATTCTTCAGTGCTCTCTGTATCTGTTTTACCTTCTTTTGATGATCCCTGCATTGCTCAATATTTTGCCTTCGGATTCTTTAGTACTGCAACTTCAGACTTCAATTATGTCTTCAGTTGCTTTCAACTTCAGAAATTCAAAGTTTGTTCCCCCTTTTGATTTTTGGAACAAAAACTCCAGGTTTGATGTATTCATTATAATAGTTTACTTTGTCTTCTTAAGATACTCTTGCACTGTTCTACAATGAAACTTGCCATTTTAACATTTTGTACAGGCATTATTTAGTGACATTTATTACGCTTATGTTGTTCAACCTTCAGCTCTATTCATTTTCAGTTTCTTCATCATCCCTAATAAAAGCTCATTGTTCCCTCTGCAATGTTTCTCTTTTATTCCTATATACACACACCACTCAAACACTAAAAATCGTTAGCCTCTATTCATTGTCTAGTATAAATATTCTTAATTTTCTAGATTATTACATTTTCCAATTCCTGTAAATATCCTTAACATTGTCTTTAGTTTTGTTGCTGGCCTTCCTTTGCTTTCATAATCTTAGAAGTGGAATTGCTGCTGCTGTGATTGGGGTTCCAAAGGTCATTGTGGATTTTGTCTCATCTTATATAAGCTTCCAGATGCAGGCTACCTTTTATAAATAATATGGAATATGTACAAAGAACTGGACGACTACCCCCATTCTACCTAACATTTTCTGCCTGATGGGAAAACAAACAAACAAAAAAAACATTCCACAGAAAATTGCCTATTGCTGTCAGTATCACCCCAGTAGAACCTAAATTACTGTGGTAAATAGTTTGTTTGTCCACCAATGAATCTATAGCATCTACACTTCCGTGGAGCTTCTGAGTCGCAATTTCTTTAAAAGATCAGGAGACAGATGCAAACATCAATTAATAATTACAACTTAGAATGTATGAAGCATGAATCTAAGAAATTAGAAGTCACCAAAAATGAATCAGACAACTTCCAGGCATGATTGCTAAAGAAAAATGTGTGCACAAGCAAATGTGGTGAAGAAAGCTGATGGTGCCCAGCTATCAAAAGATATAGCATCTGGGGTCTT